>NW_027507685.1:225123826-225383826 GCF_037356315.1 Lithobates pipiens
GTTTCTGTTGCATGCCATCTGGTGTGCCCCTCCCCCCTCTATTATATACCCCCCCCCCTTCCCTCCATCATATAAGATGATAGAATTTACAGATACGCAGCAGTCATAGCCGGTCCTGCGGCCCCCATGACTAACCTGAAGACAGAGGGTCCCGGCCAGGCGTCTGCTCTTCCTGCTGCGGTTCAGCGATGCCTGGGATGAGAGAAGAGAGAGGATTGGAGGCAACGATGATCCAGCCCCTGATACATTGTAGACTCCTACAGTGATGTGTCTGGAGAGGGTGACACCGAGCTCTACACTGACACCGACCACCCCCCCCCCTCCTTCCTGTGTACATCACCCCCCTTCCCTCTCCTCCCTGTATACATCACCCCCCCCCCCATCCCTGTGTACATCACCCCCCCCCCCTCCCCCATAATCTGACAGCTGGCTCTGTCTGTGCCCAGGGGCACAAAACCTGGACCCAGATGAGTCACTGATGGCCAACCCAGGGCCTCCGACTGCCAACAGTGCCAGGGCTGATAAAGAGGAACTACAAGTACCAGCAGGACCCGCTAGATCCCGAGGAGCTACACTGTGCCAGCAGCTCAGCTTCAAAGAATCTACAAATGCCAGTATGGACAGATGTTCTGCCACTGCTGCCAGGGCACACTGGCTCATGAAGTTCCTCAATCCTTGTAGTTCCTCGTTAGGGCAGGCTGTAGATGCATTGCATGGTATGCTGGCTCTTGTAGTTCCCAAGCAAGGGGCACTGGCTTTTCTAGTTCTCCAGCTGGGCATGTTGGCTCAAAACAATTTTGCATCAGGGCATGCTGGCCCTTGTAGTGCCCCATCATAGCACACGTGGTTGTATTCAATGGTATGCTGGCTCTTGATGTTCCCAAGCAAGGTGCACTGGCTTTTGCAGTTCCTCAAATGCTTTTGCATCGGACATGCTGGCCCTTGTAGTTCCTCAGCGGGGTACACCAGCCTAAGTCGTTGCTGAACATGACATGGAGGTCCAAGCTGCCTCTTAGCGGGGCACGCTGGCACTTGCTCAATAGCGCACACTGCTTCTTGTAGTGCCAAAGCAAGGTGCGCTCATATTTGTAGCTCCTCAGCGGGGCGCTCTGCCCCAAATACGTGACAGAAAACTTGCTGGCTTTTGTAGATCCTGTTGAGGGCCCGCTATAGCTATAGTGATGGTCTGGCTGGCTCTTGACATGCCCAAGCAAGGTGCTCTGGTTTTTGTAGTTCTTCAAAAAGGACGTGCTTGGGTATCATCAACAAGGCACAAGGCATGTAGTCTCGCCTGGCAGGGAAAACTACGCTTAACATTTAATGCCGGAGTATTGTAGTTCCTCAAAAAGAATACACAGTGCTCGCCGACTCTTGTAGTTCCTCAAAGGGATACACAGTGCTGCATGCTGGCTCTTGTAGTCCCCAAGCAAGGTATTTTGGGGCTCTTACCCTCATCAAGGCACACTGACCCAAATACGTCATCAGAATATGCTGGCTCTTGTAGTTCCTCAGCAGGGCACATCAGATCATGTCTTTTGTCAACAGCGCACGCTGGCTCTCATAGTTCCTCAGAAGGAAACACTGGCTCTTGCAGGTCTTATAAACAGCACTGCTGCCATTTGTAGTTCAATACTGCATGATGGCTTATGTAGTTCCTCCTCAACAGGGAGTGCTGTCTCTTGTAGAACACTGCGCGCTGGCTCTTGTCGTTCCTCAACCCTGCAAGCTGGCTCATACCATTCCTTAGATCTGCACACTGGCCTTTGTAGTTCCTCAACAAGGAACACTTGTTTTTGTAGATTCGCAATCCTACAGGCTGGCTCATGTAGTTCCTCAACAGGGTAGGCTGGTTCTTGTAGATCCACGATACTGCATGCTGGTTCTTGTAGTTTCTCAACAGGACACGCTGGCTCTTGTAGTAAATACAGCACGCTTGCTCCTATAGTTCCTCAACACTGTATGCTGGCTCTTGTAGTCCCTCAACAGGGCACCTGTCTATTCTCAGCTGGGTGTCCCGATCATATGTAGACCTACCCATAATCAATCTGCAACCCCCCCCCCCCCCCCGACTCATGACCCCCCCACTCCCCTCCACCTACAAGAACCAGCGTGCCCTGTTGAACTACAAGAACCAGTGTGCACTGGTTCTTGTAGTTCCTCAACAGGACACACTTACTCCTATAGTTCCTCAACACTGTATGCTGGTTCCTCAAGAGGGCACCTGTCTATTCTCAGCTGGTGTCCTGATCAGATGTAGACCTGCCCATCACCCATAATCAATCTACAACCCCCCCCCCCGACTCGTGACCCCCCCACTCCCCTCCAATCATGGAAGTTTCCTGTAGTTCTCCTGACCCCCCCCCCCCCCCCTACCTGTCCTCGTCTCCTCTCCTCTCCTCTCCTCTCCTCTCCTCTCCTCTCCTCTCCTCTCCTCTCCTCCTCCATAAATGCAGACATAACAGTCAAAACCCAACAGCAAGCATTAACCCATTACTAACTGGAAGGGGTGAGCGCAGACCATCCAGCGGAGAAGGTGGGGGGTCCAGCTCCAGGAGCAGCTCCTCTTCAGGGGCCCAGACAGGTATAGGGGGGGTGGGGGGAGGGGGGAGGAGATAGAGAATGGCAGGGAAAAGGGAGAAGAGATCAGACTACATACAATGACAGCCCAGGGAGGGGAAAGGAGGGAAAGGGGCAATGGAGGGAGAGCAGGGAGGGGGGATGGAGCCACAAAAACCCACAACACCAATACAAGGAAAGAAATCAGGAGGAGGAAAGACGTGTCTTAAAGGGGGAAACCCCCAGCTGAGGAGAGGAGGAGGAGGAGGAGGAAGAGAGGAGCATACAGACCGATACCCAATGCTGTGTGCAGACTGGATGAAGAGGGCCAGTCAGCCAGAAGGAGGAGCCGCCGCAAAGCATTGTGGGAATAGTAGTTTGGTGGCTCTGGTCTCTTCCTGCAAAGCATTGTGGTCTCTGATCTTTACCGTTTAGTCTGATCCCTATGTGCTCTGATCCCAATCTCTGATCCCTATGTGCTCTGATCCCAATCTCTGATCCCCAATCTCTGATCCCTATGTGCTCTGATCCCAATATCTGATCCCTATGTGCTCTGGATCCCAATCTCTGATCCCTATGTGCTCTGATCCCTATGTGCTCTGATCCCAATCTCTGATAACAATCTCTGATCCTATGTGCTCTGATCCCAATCTCTGATCCCAATCTCTGATCCCTATGTGCTCTGATCCCAATATCTGATCCCTATGTGCTCTGATCCCAATCTCTGATCCCTATGTGCTCTGATCCATATTTCTGATTTCTATGTGCTCTGATCCCAATATCTGATCCCTATGTGCTCTGATCCCAATATCTGATCCCTATGTGCTCTGATCCCAATCTCTGATCCCTATGTGCTCTGATCCCAATATCTGATCCCTATGTGCTCTGATCCCAATCTCTGATCCCTATGTGCTCTGATCCATATTTCTGATCTCTATGTGCTCTGATCCCAATTTCTGAACCCTATGTGCTCTGATCCCAATATCTGATCCCTATGTGCTCTGATCCATATCTCTAATCCCTATGTTCTCTGATCCCAATCTCTGATCCCTATGTGCTCTGATCCCAATCTCTGATCCCTATGTGCTCTGATCCATATCTCTGATCCCTATGTGCTCTGATCCCTATGTGCTATGATCCATATCTCTGATCCCTATGTGCTCTGATCCCTATGTGCTCTGATCCCAATCTCTGATCCCTATGTGCTCTGATCCCAATCTCTGATCCCTATGTGCTCTGATCCCAATCTCTGATCTCTATCTCTGATCCCTATGTGCTCTGATCCATATCTCTGATCCCTATGTGCTCTGATCCCTATGTGCTCTGATCCATATCTCTGATCCCTATGTGTTCTGATCCCTATGTGTTCTGATCCCTATGTGCTCTGATCCATATCTCTGATCCCTATGTGCTCTGATCCCTATGTGCTTTGAGCCATATCTCTGATCCCTATGTGTTCTGATCCATATCTGATCCCTATGTGTTCTGATCCCTATGTACTCTGATCCATATCTCTGATCCCTATGTGTTCTAATCCATATCTGTGATCCCTATGTGTTCTGATCCCTATGTGCTCTGATCCATATCTCTGATCCCTATGTGTTCTAATCCATATCTGTGATCCCTAGGTGCTCTGATCCATATCTGTGATCCCTATGTGTTCTGATCCATATCTGATCCCTATGTGCTCTGATCCATATCTCTGATCCCTATGTGTTCTGATTCATATCTGATCCTGGCTGCTGCCTCTGCTCCTTAACCCTTTATAAGGCCTGATTCACACCTATGGCATTTTTAGTGCTTATTGCAGATTTACTCTACAGAACGTGTTCCATAGGAAGCCATGATAAATGGACTGCAGTGCAAACCTGCAAAATGCAAAAAAGCACTAAAAAACGCCATAGGTGTGATCCAGGCCTACACTTCCCCCGAATTATAAACAGACGTTCTACTTCCCAGATCACTTTCCCCTACGTTGGTCCAGTGACACTGCAATGCGTGCGTTTATCACGCGCCAACACATGTGCATTGCTGTGCGTTTTTCACATGCACTGCAATACTTTTTTTTTTTTTTTTTTACTGCAGTAAATTTTATTTGTAAGGGCTCATGCACGCAGGACGTTTTAAAAAGCCATTTTTTTCACATTTATTCACAGGGCGTTTATTATTATTAATTTTTTACTTTTCAGCCCTGGCATTTTGAAAACATCCTGTGAATAAATAATAATAAATGTGAAAAAACAGGCTTTTTTTATTGCTGCCATTTTTAAAATGTCCTGTGAATAAATAATAATAAACATTAAAAAAAGGGCATTTTTAGCGCTGGCATTTTTAAAATGTCCTGTGAATAAATAATAATAAACGTGAAAAAACGGGCGTTTTTTGCTCTGGTATTTTTAAAACGTCTTGTGAATAAATAATAATCAACGTGAAAAAACAGGTGTTTTTATCGCTGGCATTTTTAAAATGTTCTGTGAATAAACGTGAAAAAATGTGCACTTTTAGCGCTGGCATTTTTAAAATGTCCTGTGAATAAATAACAATAAATGTAAAAAAACAGGCTTTTTTTATTGCTGGCATTTTTAAAACGTCCTGTGAATAAATAATAATAAATGTAAAAAAAAAAAGGGCATTTTTAGCGCTGGCATTTTTAAAATGTCCTGTGAATAAATAATAATAAAAGTGAAAAAAATGGGCGTTTTTAGCTCTGGTATTTTTAAAACGTCTTGTGAATAAATAATAATAAACGTGAAAAAACAGGTGTTTTTATCGCTGGCATTTTTAAAATGTTCTTGTGAATAAACATGAAAAAATGGGCACTTTTAGCGCTGGCATTTTTAAAACGTCCTTTGAATAAATAATAATAAACGTAAAAAAACGTTTTTTTTTTTATTGCTGGCATTTTTAAAATGACCTGTGAATAAATGTGGAAAACAGGCATTTTTAGCTCTGGCACTCTTAAAATGTCCTGTGAATAAATAATAATAAACGTGAAAAAACAGGCGTTTTTAGCACTGGCATTTTTAAAATGTTCTGTGAATAAACGTGAAAAAATGGGCACTTTTAGCGCTGGCATTTTTAAAAAGTCCTGTGAATAAATAATAATAAACGTAAAAAAAACAGGCTTTTTTTGCGCTGCTATTTTTAAAACGTCCTGTGAATAAATAATGATAAACGTAAAAAAAAAGGGGGGCATTTTTAGCGCCGCCATTTTTAAAACGACCTGTGAATAAACGTGAAAAACTGGCGTTTTTAGCTCTGGCATTTTTAAAACGTCCTGTGAATAAATAATAATAAACATGAAACAAACAGGCGTTTTTAGCGCTGGCATTTTAAAAATGTTCTGTGAATAAACGTGAAAAACTGGCGTTTTTAGCTCTGGCATTTTTAAAACGTCCTGTGAATAAATAATAATAAACGTGAAACAAACAGGCGTTTTTGGCGCTGGCATTTTTAAAATGTTCTGTGAATAAACGTGAAAAACGGGCACTTTTAGCGCTGGCATTTTTAAAACGTCCTGTGAATAAATAATAATAAACGAAAAAAAAAGGGGGGCATTTTTAGCACCGCCATTTTTAAAACGACCTGTGAATAAACGTGAAAAACTGGCGTTTTTAGCTCTGGCATTTTTAAAACGTCCTGTGAATAAATAATAATAAACGTGAAACAAACAGGCGTTTTTAGCGCTGGCATTTTTAAAATGTTCTGTGAATAAACGTGAAAAACGGGCACTTTTAGCGCTGGCATTTTTTAAACGTCCTGTGAATAAATAATAATAAACGTAAAAAAAAAAACAAGCTTTTTTTATCGCTGCTATTTTTAAAACGTCCTGTGAATAAATAATAACAAACGTGAAAAAACTGCCTTTTTTTATCGCTGCCATTTTTAAAACGTCCTGTGAATAAACGTGAAAAACGGGAGTTTACAAATAAAGTTGCTGCAGTTGAAAAAAAAAAAAAAAAAAGTACGTTTAGTAATCTTTTGACATTAGTGTTATTGCACGTTTTTCCCACGTTTTTGGCCTTAGTGTTTTTTCATTAAAAACACTATAATGGAAAAATGGCAAAAAAACGGCAAAAGCAGTTTAGCCATGTTTTTGCCATTTTTTTTTTTTTTTGTTTTTACTGCCCCTAAACACTTATGCCCCCAATGCCTCTGACAGTTTGTGTGCATGCACACATAGGCTAACATGGAGGGGCGTTTAGAGGCAGTTAAAAAAAAAAAAAACAGCAGCTGTAAAAACATCCTGTGTGCAAGAGGCCTCAGCTCTGGTTCACACTGGTGCCTTTTGACATATCAAACCGTATGTCAAATCGGCGGCAATTGCCGGCAATGGCACTACCCTAATCAGTGCGCCGCTTCATTTGCGGCGCCAAACTGATTGCAAAAAGTAGTTTCTGTACTACGTTTTGCGATATCCGGGTGCGATTTCCATTGACATCTGTGCAGAAACCCGCACAGATGTCTGTGAAATCGCCGCCGAAATAAGGACTGACATGCGGGCTTTATTCCCGCAGCTCAGTGTGAACCTGGGCTTAGGCTCCATGCACACTGGATGCTAAAATAATCTTATAAAAACGCCAGTAGCTTTGTAGTGAGTCTTTCAACGTTTTTTTAACATTTTTTCAACAGCCTTTATTCGCATTTTTTAATGTTTTTCAGGGTCAGCATTTTTTTAGCATTTTTTCAATGGATCAAAAACGTAAAAGAACACTGGTGAGCTACATTTTTTGAGCGTTTGGCGTTTTTTTGTAGTCAGAAAAACAACTCCTGAACGCGATTTTATGGCGTTTCAGAAAACAGCCCATAAACTCCACTGCTGATAAATATCCAAAAACGTCCACGTGTGCATGGACACATAGGATAACATAGAGGGGAGTTTATGGGCTGTTAAAAAAAAAAAAAAAAACGCACAAACTCACAAAAACGGACGTTTATGAGCTTCAGTGTGCATGGAGCCTAAAAGTAACGTCAGCAGACTGTTTTCACTCCGGAAGGTTTTACCCCCCGTTTATGACCAATAGCACTGCGCTTTAACTGGCAATTACACGGTCATGCAACACTGTATGCAAATTCCATTTATATCATCCCCCCCCCCCCCCCCCCACAAATAGAGTTTTCTTTTGGTGGTCTTTGATCACCTTTGCAGTTTTTTATCTTTCATTATATAGACAAAAAAATACAGAACATTTAGAAAAAAAAACTATATTTTCCACTTTCTGTTATAAAACATATCCAATAAAATCAAATTTCTTCATAAATGTATTCTGCTACATGTCTTTGGTATGAAACCAGACTGTGTTTTTGGGGACAGTATACTATTGGGGACACTATCGGGGTTATTTACTAAAGGAAAATCCTAAAGGTAAGAGGCAGGCTGTGCTTGAGAAGGGGGCATGTTTAAGAGGCAGGCTGTGCTTGAGAAAGGGGGCGTGTTCAAGAGGCAGGCTGTACTTGAGAAGGGGGCGTGTTAAAGATGCAGGCTGTGCTTGAGAAGGGGGCGTGTTCAAGAGGCAGGCTGTACTTGAGAAGGGGGCGTGTTTAAGAGGCAGGCTGTACTTGAGAAGGGGGCGTGTTAAAGAGGCAGGCTGTACTTGAGAAGGGGGCGTGTTCAAGAGGCAGGCTGTACTTGAGAAGGGGGCGTGTTTAAGAGGCAGGCTGTGCTTGAGAAAGGGGCTTGTTCAAAAGGCAAGCTGTACTTGAGAAGGGGGCGTGTTTAAGAGGCAAGCTGTACTTGAGAAGGGGGCGTGTTCAAGAGGCAGGCTGTACTTGAGAAGGGGGCGTGTTTAAGAGGCAGGCTGTGCTTGAGAAAGGGGGCGTGTTCAAGAGGCAGGCTGTACTTGAGAAGGGGGCTTGTTCAAAAGGCAAGCTGTACTTGAGAAATGGGCGTGTTCAAGAGGCAGGCTGTACTTGAGAAGGGGGCGTGTTAAAGATGCAGGCTGTGCTTGAGAAGGGGGCGTGTTCAAGAGGCAGGCTGTACTTGAGAAGGGGGCGTGTTTAAGAGGCAGGCTATACTTGAGAAGGGGGCGTGTTCAAGAGGCAGGCTGTACTTGAGAAGGGGGCGTGTTTAAGAGGCAGGCTGTGCTTGAGAAAGGGGCTTGTTCAAAAGGCAAGCTGTACTTGAGAAGGGGGCGTGTTTAAGAGGCAAGCTGTACTTGAGAAGGGGGCGTGTTTAAGAGGCAGGCTGTACTTGAGAAGGGGGCGTGTTTAAGAGGCAAGCTGTACTTGAGAAGGGGGCTTGTTTAAGAGGCAGGCTGTGCTTGAGAAAGGGGGCGTGTTCAAGAGGCAGGCTGTACTTGAGAAGGGGGCTTGTTCAAAAGGCAAGCTGTACTTGAGAAAGGGGCGTGTTCAAGAGGCAGGCTGTACTTGAGAAGGGGGCGTGTTTAAGAGGCAAGCTGTACTTGAGAAGGGGGCGTGTTCAAGAGGCAGGCTGTACTTGAGAAGGGGGCGTGTTTAAGAGGCAGGCTGTGCTTGAGAAAGGGGGCGTGTTCAAGAGGCAGGCTGTACTTGAGAAGGGGGCTTGTTCAAAAGGCAAGCTGTACTTGAGAAAGGGGCGTGTTCAAGAGGCAGGCTGTACTTGAGAAGGGGGCGTGTTAAAGATGCAGGCTGTGCTTGAGAAGGGGGCGTGTTCAAGAGGCAGGCTGTATTTGCGAAGGGGGCGTGTTTAAGAGGCAGGCTGTACTTGAGAAGGGGGCGTGTTAAAGAGGCAGGCTGTACTTGAGAAGGGGGCGTGTTCAAGAGGCAGGCTGTACTTGAGAAGGGGGCGTGTTTAAGAGGCAGGCTGTGCTTGAGAAAGGGGCTTGTTCAAAAGGCAAGCTGTACTTGAGAAGGGGGCGTGTTTAAGAGGCAAGCTGTACTTGAGAAGGGGGCGTGTTTAAGAGGCAGGCTGTACTTGAGAAGGGGGCGTGTTTAAGAGGCAGGCTGTACTTGAGAAGGGGGCGTGTTTAAGAGGCAAGCTGTACTTGAGAAGGGGGCGTGTTTAAGAGGCAGGCTGTGCTTGAGAAGGGGGTGTGTTAAAGATGCAGGCTGTGCTTGAGAAGGGGGTGTGTTAAAGATGCAGGCTGTGCTTGAGAAGGGGGCGTGTTCAAGAGGCAGGCTGTGCTTGAGAAAGGGGCGTGTTCAAGATGCTGGTATCTTGAACCACGCTAACACCATTCAGCTTCTGTGTTTTGTGTGGTGAGTTTAGAACAAAGAAGAAAGATGACTGGAAGAATCAACCAGGTACTTCAGATGGAAGAAGTACATGAAAATTATAAAGACTGTGATTTATAAAATACATTGCAGCTGGAGATGGTGGCGGTGTGAGACTTTAGCTCCGCTGGAGCAGCTAACGATTCCACCCGTGATCGTAATTCACCCGACCAGACCCCAGCAGCACCGTTATCCCAGAGGAGGACCAGGAGACAGCTCACAAACACCTCCATAGCCGCCCGCTGATGGAGGCAGTGAGAAGGCCCCAGCTCCACTGCCTACCGGATGGACCGCCGGAGCAGCTAGCAACCCACCACATGTCTGCAGCACACCCGGCCGAATTCTTGCTGCCTCTCCCACTCGATGGAAAGGCAAGGAGTAAGCCTAAAAACCCCCTCTCTCGGACACTCCTAGGCCGTTGCACCGCCACCGCCACTGACAGAATATTCAGGGGACCCCATCCTGGTGACAAGGTTTTCCACCCTGTTAGAACAAGGGCTTGAAAAAACAAACAAACGCATAACCTCTGATTTGAAACATGAATTTCAGGAGCTGGGCTTCCGCATAGGAACAATAGAGAAGACACTGGAAGACACCATTACCAGAACCAATCAAAACACTAAATGTGTTGAGGGCATACATAAGAGATTGGACAATGCGCTAAATAAGATTGACGACCTGGAATATCAGTCTTGCCGATATGATTTTCGGGTTCATGGCATCCCAGAATCCTTTCTTGATGCTGAAGCTATCGTAAAAACGTATTAACCATTTCATTCCTGACATACCTTCCCACAAGATGGAGCTGGATAGAGTCCACAGGGCCCTGATCGTGCCCCGGGATGATGGACTGCCAAGGGACATTATAGTGAAGCCTCATTATTGTGTGGTCAAAGAGCAAGTCATGAACAGAGCTAGAGAAATAGCTGACCTGCAATTGTGGGACCACAAATTCCAGATCTTCACTGACATTTCACCAGCTACTATTCAGAAGAGCAGAGCTTTAAAACTTTGCTACAGCCCCTTATAGCCCAAAATATGAAATACTACTGGGCCTTCCCTTTTCGAATGAATTTTACTTTCTGCAACAAGAAACACTCTTTCTCCACATTCCCAAAGGGTGAAGTCCAGATGAAAAAACTGGGACTTATATCCGTGGATATGGAGAAACCCCCCCGCTCCTGCCAACTTAGATTGCCTGCCACCAAGCCCACGCAGAGTCCTCCTCCCCCAGTGTGGCGCTCCACCAGAATCCAAGCCAGGCTCAAAAGCAGACTCCCATGAAAATGAAGGAAAAGATGGCTCTTGAGTTTGATGGGACATGGAGTGGAAAAGTCTTTCTTCTTTTTTTTTTTCTCTCCGGTTGTTTTCCAATTTTTCATTGATCCTATGGCAGGATCACGGATAGATCATTTAGGATACTTCCTGAAATTTTGTTGCTAAAAGTGGGAATGAGGGACCATGATATTTAGGTTATACTTATTCATATGTCCCTTTTCTCGCTACTCAGGGGGTCTTCTGATTCCCACAGTTATAGCTCCTTATGTTAATGTTGATATTTTTCAAGGTGGGTTAAGGCCAATGGCGGTAACAATACGCACAGTTTGTCTTTGTTTCCCTCCACCAATGAGGGGAGCAGAGCCAAACCAGATCCTGGGCTTGCCCCAGGGTGATGTTTTTAGACACCCAGGGGGACCTTTCTCCCTGGTTTGGAATATATTTAGTTGAAGTTACTGTCTACTATTAGATAATATCTGTTGATTTCTTATTTACAGGACAGTTCTACCATTAGAATTCTTCTGAAAAACGTGTTTTTTGTTGTTCCGTTTCTTTTTCAAGTCTACTTTTTCTTTTTCTTAACATTTCCCCCTTTTCCCTTTACTCCGGGTCCCCTCGGAACTGAGCCTTCAGCTGCTGAACGATACTGCGAACCAGGAGGAGGTTGGTGAGTGATCCTTCTACTTGCTTTGTGCACCATGGCAGACAATACTACAGGGGTCTCCTTCAAATTTGTTACCCACAATGTTAAAGGGCTAAATTCTCAGTTAAAACGAAGGATGGCCTTCCAACACTATAAATCTCTACGGGCAGATGATCTCCTCCTTCAGGAGACACACTTTCCGCCAACATACAACCCAACATTTTTACACCATTATTACTCCCACTTCTACTTGGCAAATGGCCCAGGGAAGACAGGCGGTGTGGAAATCTGCTTCTCCAAGCATTTTTCTTTCCCTCTGGAAAAGAAGATCTGTGATCCAGAGGGATGCTATCTAATGCTGGTAGGGCATCTGGAGGACTCCCCAATTCCATTGCTCTCCTATTACACTCCTAATGCAGGTCAGCTTCCCTTCTTTAGAACTTGCTGTGTACCCTAACATGAGGGGGATGGTACTCTTAGCCCCCGTACACATGGTCGGACATTCCGACAACCAAATCAATCGGATTTTGTCCGAAACTGTTGCATACACACAGTCGGACAAAGTTGTCAGAAAATCTGATCGTACTTAACGTGATGACGTTATTTCGTTAGGACGGGACTACGTTCAGGCTAGTAGCCAATAGCTTTGGTCTAGGAATTTGATCTGAGCATGCGTGGCACTTTGTCCGATCGGAATTCTCTACACATGATCGGACAAAGTCCAATCGGATCATGTTGTCGGAAAATTTTATAGCCCAGCTGGAAAACTTGGTCTGTCGGATACTCCGACGGAAACAGTCCGATGGAGCCCACACACTGTCTGATTATCCGACAACACGGTCCTATCGGACATTGTCCATCGGAATGTCTGACCGTGTGTACAAGGGCTAAGCAGGGGATTCCAGTGTAACCCTAGACACCATCTTTGACAAGACCAGAAGGTCATCCACCACTGCCAGGTATTACCCTAAAATTGGGTCCAAATTAGCAAAAATGTTACATTACCACAACCTGACTGATATCTAGTGGGAGCTCAACCCTTTCCAGGAAAGATTACACGTTTTTTTCCAACGTTCATCGAACCTATACCAGAATCGATCACTATTTTACCAATCCTGAAATGATACCCCTCTTCCAGGCAAGTAAGGCCTCTTTCACACGGGGCGGATCAGTAATGATCCGCCCCGTGATGATCCGCTCGCTCAGCGGGGATCGCTCCGTTGTCCCCGCTGAGCCGGCTGCGGACAGGGCGGTCTCCGCACACTGTGTAGGGACCGCCCTGCCAGCTCTCCGCTCTCCTCTATGGGGATCGGATGAGCACGGACCGTGTGTCCGTGTTCATCCGATCCGCTCTGCAGACGGATAGAAAAATAGGATTTTCCTCCGTCTGCAGAATCGGACTGTTGCTGAGGCGGAGGAAATCGGGTGTCTGCGGATGTTCATCCGCAGACACCCGCTATCCCATAGGGATGAATGTATGCCCGTATTTCATCCGCAAACGGATGGATGAAATACGGACATATCATCCGCATGTGTGAAAGGGGCCTAAGATAGTAGACGCGACATAGTCAGACCACTCTTTGCTCTGGACATCGTGTGACTCTTTACAATTAAATAGGGGTCCTGCCACTTGGAGACTGAATGAATCACTCTTGAGTAATCCGTCAGTCTGTTTTGATATAGAACAAAATCTTAAGGTATATTTTTCCTCAAACAAACTGGAAGACACATCACCAGTGATCAATTGGGCGGCCCACAATGCCATGATCAGGGGTTACCTGATTCAAATAGCATCCCATCTCAAGAAAATCTCAAACACTCTTATTTATGAAAAGAGTTGTCTGACCTACAGACCCGACATAAACAAAACCCAAATTTAGTGTTGAAAATATTTTTATTGAAACATTTCAAGTGAAAACAATAAAACAGTAACCATCATGAGGCAAATGCAAGCAGGAACAGTAACAGGAGTACATTTATGGCGGGCCGGCTAATGACTATCGGCCACAGCCGGTCCCTGTCGGGAAGCTTGGAGAGTAGGGAAGACGGCCTGTTCTCCGATCCACGAGGCCACAGTAGTGAGAAATACTCATGGGTTACTACATGAGACAATGTTTAATCAATAGCATAAAGAAGACAGAACGAGAGAGAGAAGGGGAAAGGGAAGAGAGGAGCAAAATAAAGAGGAACAAAGTGGTAGAGGGGAAAGCTGAATAGCAAGAAGAGAGGAGAGGGGAGGTAAGGGGGGGAAGGGGAAGGGATATGGGTAAGGGGGGTAGGGTAAGAGAAAGCCCACAGTGTCCCTATGCGTTCAAGATTTGGTTCATTAAGGTGTCAGAGGAAGAGAAGCGGAGCCAGATCGACCATTGAGATATAAATTTGGTGTAAGTGTCATTATCCAGTGCCAACATCTCCTCCATTCTCATGGTGTCATTCATAATTGATACCCACCGTGACAATGGGGGAGTATTCGTCGTCTTCCAATAAGCAGGTATCAGTTGCCTAGCAGAGGACATAAAAAAACGGAGCAATCTTTGTCTCTGCGATTTAATAGACCCGGGCAGTATTGAGAGTAATGCAATTTTCGGAGAGATAGGAACCGGAATATCAGCTAAAAGATTATAACATTCAAAACCCTGTGTCCAGAAGGGGCGGATCCTCTCACAGTCCCACCAGACATGTATATAAGTTCCGACTGAAGCTTCACAGCGCCAGCAGGTGGCTGGTGTAGACGGGAAGATTTTATGTAAAGTAGCAGGGTCTCTGTACCATCTGGACAATAGCTTGTAGTTCTTTTCTTGAGAGTAGCAGGAGATGGTTGACTTATGTGTGAAATTAAAAAAGGTTTGCCATTCCGGCACAGAGATGTCTTCACCCAAATCCGCAGACCACAGCCTAGTGTAATGTGGGAGTTGATCATGTGCTAAAGTCTGCAGTAAGTTATATAAGGAGGATAGTAGGTGTTTGGGAGTTTCTGGGAGCGAGCACAGTTCCTCGAAGTTGGTAAGCTTGCGATGTATTTGAGAGGAGGAGTGTAGGCGTTTGGTAAATGTGGATACATGTAGGGCCGTGAGCCAATCTCCGGAGTCTGCCAGGGGGACCGGGTTCCCCTGAGAAGGATGTACAAATGTGCAAGCTTGCGGCCACTCCGTACGCTTAAAGGATCCTATTGAGGCTGCCCCTGTACTTTGTGGTAAAGCAGGATGGTCAAAGAGGGACGTCAGGGGGCCCGGATCAGAGGAGAGGGTGGTGTTTAGCCCTGTTTTATACCACAGCTTCAAGGAGGCCAAAGTCAGTGGGGATAAGGATGTCATATGAGAGTAGTCCTGTTTGTAACCCCATAGAAGAGCTCAGAGATCTACAGGAGAAAGGTCCTGTTCAACGGTCACCGAGGTCTTGCAGGGAGGACGGGGGAACCATTCTATGATGCGAGTCATATGAGCAGCTGTATGGTAAGTCTCAAAATCAGGGAGGCCTGTTCCTCCCATAGTCTTCGGAAGTGTAAGCAGTTTAAATTTAACTCTGGGGAGGCCCCTGTTCCACATGAATCTGATGGCTAGCGAATGTAGGGAGATAAAAAATGATTTGGGGACGTGGATGGGGATTGTTTGAAATAAATACAGGAACTTGGGTAGAGTGTCCATCTTTAGGATATTAATCCTTCCGAACCAGGGCAAGGGAGATCCCCCCCACTCCTCAAGGTCCTTCCGTATACAGTTAAGCAGGGGAATATAATTCAGGGAAAACAAATTAGCTAGGTTGGAGGGTATCATGACCCCTAGGTAAGAGATACCCTTGGTCTGCCATTTAAATGAGAAGTTGGATTTTAGAAGGGACAGTGTGGAGCGGGTGAGGGATATGTTGAGGGCTTCTGTCTTAGCAATGTTGATCTTAAAGTTACTATGGATACCAAAACGTTGAAATTCTCTGAGTAGGGATGGTAGGGAGATGTGTGGATTCTGAATATACACAAGCAGGTCATCAGCATACAGGGAAAGTTTGTGATGTGTAGACGGAGTTTGAATACCGAGAATGGCACAGGCCAAATGTCGTATGGCACAGGCCAAATGTTCAATGATGATGACAAAGAGGAGGGGGGACAGGGGGCAGCCCTGTCGGCTACCGTTTGCAATGTCAAAGGGGGCTGATGTGGTACCGTTGACTAGGACTGTAGCTGAGGGTCGTGAATATAGGGACATAACTTTAGAGATGAAGGGAGCTCCGAGGCCAAGTTGTTCTAGAGACAGCTGTAGAAACCTCCAACTGACCCTATCGAAGGCCTTTTCAGCGTCGAAAGATAAGAGGCAAGCTTTCAGGTTTTTAGGTTGGATCAGGGATATAAGATGTATCGTCTTGGTAGTGTTGTCCCTTGCCTCCCTGCCAGGGACAAACCCCACTTGATCATTATAAATAATTTTAGGTAGTAGAGGGGACAGACGGGTAGCCAGAACTTTTGCGAATAGCTTAATATCTATGTTGAGCAGGGAGATGGGCCGATAGCTGCTGCACTGGGATGGGTCCTTGCCTGGTTTAGGGATAATAGAGATGTTAGCAGATAAAGATTCCTTGGATGGGAAGTTAGAACTGTCTACCGAGTTAAAGGCTTTTGTCAGAAGGGGTGCAAGTTGGGGGGCAAAAGTTTTGTAAAACCGGGGTGTAAAGCCGTCAGGGCTCGGGCATTTTCCCACTTTAAGGCTGCTTTCACACTGGGGCGGGAGCGGCGTCGGCGGTAAAGTGCCGCTATTTTTAGCGGCGCTTTACCGTCGTTTTAGCGGCGGTCTGTGGGCGCTAGCGGGGTGGTTTTAACCCCCGCTAGCGGCCGAAAAAGGGTTAAACCCGCCCGCAAAGCGCCGCTGCAGCGGCGCTTTGCCGGCGGTATTGCCGCGGTGTCCCATTGATTTCAATGGGTAGGAGCGGTTTAGGAGCGGTGAATACACCGCTCCTTCACCGCTCCAAAGATGCGGCTATCAGGACTTTTTTCACCGTCCTGCCAGCGCATCGCTCCAGTGTGAAAGCCCTCCGGCTTTCACACTGGAGTGAAAGGGGCCGGTTTTTTTCAGGCGCTACACAGGCGCTATTTTTAGCGCTGTAACGCCTGAATACTGCCCCAGTGTGAAAGCAGCCTAAGGGCTTTGATGGCCTGTAAAAATTCAGAGGTAATTAGGGGCTCATCTAAGGTTGTCGTGTCCAAACAAAACCCAAATTTAGACCTTAGATACAAAATAGACTCAATCCAGCTAGGATTGAATCTCTGCCTGATGACTAGGGCAGAAAAAAATCTTAGATGGTCTCAAGCCTCCTACACGCTAAAAGATAAACCGGCACCATGTTAGCCCATAAACAAACACCTCAAGTCCGCAGGATGGAAATCCCTAAGATTAGACTCACGAACGGCACCCTGACACAAAACCCACTAACGGTAATGAATTTGTTCCACGACTACTATTCTTCGCTATATGGTGTGCAGAAGAATGTTTCAGTTGGAACCGTGGACGATTTTATTAAAGATCTCACCCTCCCTTCTCTCTTGACCTCCCATCGGGAGATTTTGGAGGGGGAAATCGCGAAAGAAGAGGTGCTGGCGGTAAGTAAACAAGCTAAGACCTCTAAAACTCCAGGTCCAGATGGCTTCTCTACGACCTATTACAAAAAAAATGTGCTACCCAGTTGGCCCCCCATCTTCTCTGGTTCCTTATGGCAATACGAGACAGCACAGCTCTTGATACAGACTCTAACAAATCTAACATATGTTTAATTCCAAAACTGGACAAGGACCATACTGACGTGGCAAATTATCGTCCAATATCCTTGATCAATAACAACTTAAAACTCCTGACCAAAATATATGCGAATAGAATCAATTCATTTTTAACACAATACATTCACATCGACCAGGTAGGATTTGTACTGGGTAGACAGGCTGCAGACCAGATTAGACGGGCCATAGACTTGATTTCTGTAAGGGGTTCTAATTGGGATGGAGGGGATAATCGATGGGGCATGCTATTGTCATTGGACCTACATAAGGCCTTTGACACTCTATCCTGGCCTTTTCTGTTCCACATATTGAGGAAATGGAATTGTGGACCAAACTTTCTTAATTTAATAAGTGCTTTATATTCAAATACGCCAGAATTATTGAGTTTGGTCGTACATCGGACTTCAAATCCAGAGAGGAACTAGACAAGGATGTCCTCTGTCACCACTCCTCTTTGTGATTGCAATTGAGACACTGGCAATAGCCATTATATCTAACCCCAATATATCCATGGTATTGAAAGTGGCGGCAAGACACATAAATGTGGAATATTCGCAGATGATATGCTACTATTCATATCGGATACTAGCATGACCCTACCCAATTTATTTGCCCTAATGTCCAATTTCGGACACATTTCTGGGTTGAAGGTAAATCAATTCAAATCAGAGGCTCTAAATATAAACCTCCCAGAAACAGTCTTAAACTCTATACGGCCATTCTTCTTATTTAAATGGTGTACGCAGGTGCTCCCATATCTCAGAGTCAAACTGACTTCTGATATCACCACACTGCATAGAGCAAACTACATCCCTCTTTATGAATCAGCAGAACATGACCTGAAAAATTGACAAACACATGATATTTCCTGGATGGGTAGAATAGCAGCAGTTAAAATGACCGTTCTCCCTCAAGTACATTATTACTTTAGGTTCCTACCAATGTCGGTCCCCCGGTCTTCTTCCGGAAGTTACAATCCCTGATATATAAATTCATTTGGAACAAGGGAGGCTATAGAGTAGCCCGTTCTACCCTGTATAGATCTAAATGGCGAGGTGGACTGTGAGTTCCGCATTTTCTGCGCTACTATAGCGTGGTACAATTGGTCCAAATATATCAAATCTTTGACGAAAGATACAGACCTGATTGAGTCCACTTAGGCCAGCTCCACCATTCCCTTAAATCTCCTTATGTGGCTCCCTGCGAAGGAGCGTCAGCCAGTATTGAGTCTCTCTTTGTCCCACTCCCTGCTTCTGTGGGACACAGCATGTAAATTGTACCCCTTGCAATCCACTCACTCGCCAGCGGCTCCACTTTTCCATAAGCCTCCCTTCATCCTGGGCCAACAAAGTACTCAATTCACCTGGTGGGTCAATAAGGGGCTCTACAGAATTGCTCACTTCATATACCATAAAGGGATAAGACAGCCCAGCTACTGTAGGGAAACTTTAGAAATGCCCTCCATGGAGACATATCGCTTATGCCAAATTACACACTTCCTACAAACCTTAATCAGAGATGGGGATATCACTGTCAGGACCCTCTTTGAGAATAGATGTCTGAAGGGGCTAGAATCACGGGGAGCGATCACGGAAATCATGTTCAACAACCAGGGTACCAAACGGCATGGGAAGCGGATCTAGGGGAGATAACTAAGGAGGTGCACAAAGGCATACTCAACACCTCATTAGTTGAGGCAAACTATAAAGTGTTATCGCGTTTGTACCTTGTTCCCACAAAGCTAGCGAAATTGTACCATGGTACCTCAACCCTATGTTTTCGGGAATGCAGACATGAAGGTAATATCTATCATGGTGGTCTTGCCCGAAGGTCCGACGGTTCTGGATCAGAGTGTTTAACCTAATTTACTCGGTGACTGGACAAAATATACCCAGAAAAGCCAAAACGGGGTTGTTTAGCGATCTCCCGGAGGAGAGCCCTAGACATCTGTGTACTCTTATATTCTTCATTCTTTTAGCGGCTAAAATAACCATTACACGTGCATGAAAATCGCCCGTAATCAATATTGCACTGGTGAAACACAAAATATCATGGATCATGATCAATGAAAAACTGACTAGTATTCGAAAAGATAGGGAAACTAGTTTTGAAAAAGTGTGAAACCCCTGGATAGCTTATCTCCAGGCTCCTTGTGAGTGGCTGGTTCAAAATACCCGTAATGAAGGGACCTACCCAACCCTACTCTTTTCTAACTCCCCCCATTCAAACGTACCCCCCCCCCCCCTTTTCTTCTCCCTTTATTTTTTTATATATTATTATTTACTTGTTCTGAGTGCTGTAATGACAAATGGCAAACTTCTGATAGGATGCTGTTAGGGGGACGATAAAGTCTCCTCAACTTTGCTATATTCGTAATTAACATGTTTTAGTAAGGTTTAATGGATCAAGAAAATGTATCCTATAGGATAATGCATCCCTGTTGTAACTATTACATGACACTTAATGAAATATAAATATCTATATGTTGACTTAAACCTGTAATAAAAACCATTGAAACAGAAAATGTAAACCATCACATAGAAAACCAAATAAATATTTAGGGTAGCATGTACTTTACCTACTTGCCTCCCGCTAGCAATACATTTAATGCTAGAGGGCGGCACAGCAATTTACTGGTACATCGCGTTGTACTTCCTGGTTTTTGGGAGCACATGTGTGTGATCTGTCTTGTGATTGGACATAGTACAAGTTTTTCAGCAGGTTACAGCCAATGATTTGCATTCATTCCAGTATACAGTTTATCTCATAGTTTGTAGGCGCTATAACTTTCAGGCAAACCAATTGATAAACACTTATTGGGGATATTTTTTTTTTGTACCAAAGACAAAAGCAAAATACATTTTGGCCTAAATGTATGAAGAAAAAACCCAGTGGTGATCAAATACCAGCAAAAGAAAGCTAGAAAGCTATATTTGTGTGAAAATAATTTTATCAATTTTATTTGGGTAAAGTGTTGCAAAAAGCAAAAAATAACTTGTCGTTAAAGTGGTTGTATAGTCAATTTAGGTACTTTTACCTACAGGAAAGCCTATAATAAGGCTTACCTGTAGGTAAAAAAAATATCTCCTAAACCTGTACAGTTTAGGAGACATTCCCCTCGCAATGCACCGCTGACTGCATGCGCACAGGGGATTCTCGGATGAAAGTCTGGCAGACGCCGGACCCTGCCGGGAAAAAATCTCCCGTGTGCATGCACGGGAGTGACAATATCACGGCTCCGGCCACTCACAGCGCCAGAGGCGCGATACCCGGAAGACACGCCAAGGGAACATGTCAGCTCCCTCGGTGTAGATCGGGACAGATGTCGGGGCCTCGTTCTAAGGTAAGTATTTCATAATGAGCTAGTATGCGGTGCATACTAGCTCATTATGCCTTTTCCTTTGCAGGTGAGTTAAAAAAAAAAAAATTCTGCGGGTTTACAACCGTTTTAATGAAGGGAGTAAAACCTTTCCGGAGGTCAAGTGGTTAAAGTGAGCCTGCCTTTACTATAGTCACATGACCATTCCACTGCCCCGACCAAGGAGGTCCTAAACACCATGCATGGGAGCCTTACATTCAGACTAAACCTTTGCCTAGACTTCTAGAAGAGGCAGCGCCAGTCACATGAGCAGAGGGTGAGGATTATCTAAAAAGTGAGTGCTTTTCCCGTGACTTCATGGAAAATTTGATTTTGTTGGCAAAGACAGAAAATCATATCTGGCTGCACATTTCAAATAAAAGACCTTTTAATTTTTATAATCCACATAGTTGCGCCGGCCTTTTTCACGTCACTCAGAACCAAATAAATTGGAATAAGCACTCTGAAGCCGCGTACACACGGGCGGACTGTCTGGCCAACTTAGTCCGTCGAAACACATTTCAGCGGACAATCCGCTCGTGTGTGGGCTTCAGCGGACTTTTTCAGCGTGCAGTCTGGCGGACTAAGTATTTCGGAATTTCCGTAATATTGTCCGTCGTACTTTGGTTTCAGCGGACAATCCGCTCGTGAGTAGGCTAGTTCGACAGACTAAGTATGGCGCATGCTCAGAAAGGATTTACACGGCGAAAGGTTGCATTGCTGTGTATTGGACTTCCTATTTCTAGTCCCGTCGTACGTGCTGTACACGTCATCGCACAAACTTTCGACGGACTGTTTGTGCATCCGTGTGTGGTCAAGTCTGTTCATTCGAAAGTAGGACGGACTGTCCGTCGGATTGTCTGACGGACTTAGTTGGCCATACAGTCCGCCCGTGTGTACGCGGCTTAAGTCTTCAAATCTCAGATTTAGGACTTTTCGGCAAATATGGATACCGGCCCCTATAGGGATTTAGTTAGAGAGACAGACTGATGGGGTAATGCCCCGTGCACACGATCCGATTATCGGACAAAAGATATTTTTATTTGCATGCTAATCTCACGTCGAATCTGATTTACTAAAGTCCCGAAAATTCCCGCACGACAGAAAAAAAAAATTCAGAAGTGATGTCATGTGTTGTAATACATTTGTATTGCATTTTCGAGAGATAGCAGTACTGATTAAACGAAAATCGTACGATCTGGCACTGTACAAAAAAAAATTCCACGCATGGAATAATATCGGATGACCTGTCCTGATCGCCTCTCGAAAGCTCTGTACAAGCGATCTGATTATCGTACGATCGATTCAAATGCGGCATTTTTCGTACGATTTTCGGATCGTGTGTATGGGGCTTAAGATGGAAGCCAGGATGAAAATTAGACATGTGCAATTCGTTTAGTTCCGAATTAGTTTTTTTGACAAATTCGTTAATTTCGAAATTTCAGAATTTCCAAATTCAGAAATTTCCAATTTCCGAATTTCCGAATTTTCAAATTTTGGAAATTCAGACTTCGGAAAATCCGAATTTTCGGAAATTCCAAATTTTTGGAAATTCCACATTTTTGGAAATTCCAAATTTCGAAATTCGGGAATTCGAAATTTCGGAAATTGGAAAATTCAAAGATTTGAATTCCGGAAATTCCGAATTTTGGAAATTGGAAAATTCAAAGATTTGAATTTTGAAAAGTCAAAATTTCGGAAATTCGGAAGTTTGTAAATTTGATATTTTGTAAATTAGGAAATTCGAGAATTCAGAAATCTGAAAATTTGAAAATTTGGAAATTTGAAAATCCAAAAATCTGAATGAAAATCTGAAAATTCAAAAGAATGAAAATCCAAAAATTCTAAAACCCTACAATTTGAAATAATAACTTACTAATAAAAACTATTAAATTATAGATATTGGAATTTCCTTTCAAATTTGGCTGTTAGTGAATGTAATGAATATGAATTTATCTGAAATAAATAATGCCGTGTCTAAACAAATTGAATGTAACGATCTAATAATAATAAATAACAATAATAATAATAAAAACATTTTATTATTGTTATATATTTTATTAATTTGAAAGGAAATTCCAATACCTATAATTTAATAGTTAGTTATTATTAGTTAGTTATTATTTAGAATTTTACTGGTTTTCTTTCTTTTTTTCAGGTTTTCGAATTTTCGGATTTTAAAATATTTGAATTTCCGAATTTCCGAATTCGAAAATTCTGAAATGTGAAAATTCGAGAATTTGAAGGTTTGGAATTTCAAAATTTGGATATTCAAAAAAATATGGAATTCGGAAATTCTAAAATTCTGGCCAAGATATATGGTTGTGTCCAATCACAGCCCAGAGCTCTGTGTTGCTAATCAACACAGGGCTCTGTACTAGGGTTGCCACCTGTCCGGGATTCTACTGGACAGCTCGGGTTTTAAATCCCTATAACAGCCACCCCTCTGCATTTTCTGCTCTCTAAAGTCCGATGGAGCATACACACGGTCGCATTTTCCGACCGAAAGCTCTCATCTGTCTTTTGCTGGCCGAATTTCCGATCCTGTGTATGGGGAGAGAATTTACCTTCCAAGGGGTAGATTTCCTCTCACTTCCTGTTGTCTCCTTCCATTTATAAGTAGAAGTTGTTTATAAGTTGGATGTTTGTAACTAGGGGATCCATTTTACACAAACCAATCAATATACACTTATTTGGAATTTTTTTTTTTTTTACCTAAAACGTAGCAGAATACATATCGGCCTAAATTTGTGAAGATTTTTTTTTCTTTTTTTTTAATCTGATATATTTTATAACAGAAAATAGAAAATATCTGGGTTTTTTTTTTTTTCAAAATTTCTGTCTTTTTTTCATTTATATGATATAATAAAAAATAAATAAATAAACAGCGGTGATTAAATATCACCAAAAGAAAGCTCTATTTGTGTGAAATAAATGATATACATTTTATTTGTATACAGTGTTGCATGACCGCGCAATTACCAGTTAAAATAGCGCTGTGCTGAATAGCAAAAAATGGCCTGGTCATGAAAGGGGGTAAAATCATTTGGAGCTCATTCATTAAAAAAAAGTGTATTTTTGATTAACAATAAATGAAGTACCCGAAGTCTATTTTTATATTAGCTTCCCATAGGGGGCGGAGTGGGGGGAGGGGCTAGCAGTGTGAACCACATTTAGGGTTTGTTGACACAAGCTTTGGTCTCTGAAGAGTGTTCTGCATCCGGATCGCTCTTCAGAAAGCATTTGGCAAGTGGAGCTGTATCATCGACCTGCTGCCTGCTGTATCCCTGCCCTAGGGCACCACAACGGCATGCACTGCACACAGCTGTGGGGTGTTTGCAGAGTGGCACCATTTAAAGGGTTGTGCTACACCAGCTGGAAGCAACAGGGGGTATAATTCCTGCAGTATGCATACACCCCCCCCCCCCCCGGCCTCTGTCCCTACAGCTAAAGTGGGTAGTGACTGAGGTGCGTTAAAAGTGCCTCTCAACCTCTGGATTTTACCGCCCCCCTCCCTGTGAATGAGCCCTCTGAGTGGTATTACATTGCAGTGTGCTGTCAATCTAAGGGCTCATTCGCACCATCAGCGGCGTTATACTATGGCCGCCAGTGTGCGGTGCGATGAAGGGAGCGCTCCCAACGTGTTGCAATCGATGCTTCGCACTTTTTACTTTTTTTTCAAAGACAGTGAGAGAGTTCATCACTGAGATGCTAATCCTTCTTTGTCCAATCAGCAGGCTCGGGGCAAAGTGGCGACCAAGTGAGATTGTTTGTATCTTTAATAAAGAAAAGTGAGGTCACCCACCTGACTACGCAGCGCGGCAGATGTAGCTGAATCTCATAGCCTGCTGGAAAGGACTGTAAATCTTTTGTTGCATATACATATTTCAGCTGTGGGTCGGAGTTCAGCTTTAAATGCGACCGGTCTGACTCCATGATGCGTCTCGAACCGCTCGGCCCTTTTTTACCGGTCTCCATTTAACCCTTTCCACAGATCTGTCTCCCAATGACTCCCACCATCCTCCTGTACAGCAGCTGCAGCTTCTGATCTCCCATCCCGTCCATTCTTCTGATCCTAAACCACCGCAGCAGAATGTCGCACTGACCGCATTTCATAACAACATCACCAATCCAAAGGTTGGACGATGTCACTTATCAATCAAAGGTCTCGTCTACTAATCACATGTCCGTCTGTTAGCCAATCCTGAGAACATATTAAAGTCCAATGTGTCCATCAGACTCCATTCCTAGTACAGTATGGGTGAATGTCACTTTATATTTTTGTATATTTTAAAGGGCCCTTTCACACTGATCTGTTTTTCTGTTAAAAAAAAAAGCGGAAGAAAAACGCATGAAAAATGCATCCTCTTAAACTCTATAAAACTCTTCACACCAATCAGTTGCGTTTTTTTAAAAGCCCTGCTAACTGCTTTTTTGGTGCATGTTAAGAACCCGCACACGAAAACACACCTCTCCATTTAAAATGAATGGAAGACGCATGAAAAATGCACCAGCCATTGCCTTTTTGATGCGTTTTCACGTGTCTAAGTTTCACAGGTTACTGCTAGGTAATAGGCACTGAAAATGTGTAAAAAAAAAGCAGCACAAATATGTATTTTTACCATATTTTTGCAACGGAGCAGTGTGAAAGCAGCCTTAAAAAAAGCTTCAAGTCATTTCCAAATGAACGGAAAACGCATCAAAAATGCACCTGTGGCAGGGATTTTTGGTGCATTTTTTTTAGTCGCAGGTCCAAGTTTCACAGATGCATGCTGGGTAATAGGCACCCGGAAAACACACTGGAAACACAACAAAAATGCATATGCTTTTTTACCGTGTTTCTGCAATGGAGCAGTGTGAAAGCAGCCTTTAAAAACGCACCACTCCATTGAAATGAATGGAAAACGCATCAAAAAAGCACCCGTGGCAGGGGTTTATGGTGCATTTTTTTTTTTTTTTAGCAGTTGCATTTTCAAGTTTCACAGATGCGTGCTAGGTAATAGGCACCTAGAAAACCTACAGGAAACGCATCAAAAATGCATACTGCAGCTGCTGACTTTTAAAATAGTGACACTTACCTGTCCAGCGCGCCCGCGATGTCGGCACCCGAAGCCGATCTCTAGATCGTCTCTCGGGTCCTGCCGCCGCTATCTTGCGTATGGGAATCAGGAAATGAAGCCTTTCGGCTTCATTTCCCGGTTCCCTACTGCGCATGCGCGAGTTGCGCTGCGCAATAAGGATGGTCCCTGCTGCCTCTGGGATCTGTGTGTTTCCCAGCAGGCAGCGGGGCACTTGCGGAAAGGGGCGGGCACTTGCGGAAAGGGGCGTAATCTACGCCCCTTTCCGCAGAGAGCTATCCCGGAAGTGGGTGCAGATACCTGTACTGTACAGGTATCTGCACCCCCCTCCCCCCTGAAAGGTGCCAATTGTGGCGCCGGAGGGGGGGAGGGTTCCGATGAGCGGAAGGTCCACTTTAGGGTGGACCTCCGCTTTAAGTACGCAATGGTGTTTATTTACTAAAGCTGGAAAGTGCAAAATCAGGCTCACTTCTGCATAGAAACCAATCAGCTTCCAGGTTTTATTACCAAAGCTTAAGTGAACAAGCTGGGGTTAGAAGCTCATTGGTTTCTATGCAGAAGTGAGAATGATTTTGCACTTTCCAGCTTTAGTAAATAAACCCCATTGTGTACTTAAAAGTGGGGTATGCCTGTATGCTTTTTTTACCGTATTTTTGCAATGGAACAGTGTGAAAGCAGCCTTTTTTTTTAAATGTATTTTTATTAAGGTATATACAGACAAACATATAAACAAAAAACAACAACAACAAAAAAAGGGGGTATCCTTGGCAGCCGCCAGGACCCTCAGCGACCAACATGACCGTTACTAATATATCATATACACCTTGGCTAACATAGATCTCTGGCTATGCGTATAGCCATATCCCTCCCCCCTCCAACTCAGTTCGCTACCCACCATTCAAGATGAAAAATTGACCCCACAACTGCAGGGGTATACTCATAGTTTACACATCCTCCAGATTATTGTGACCACGGCCATTATCAGATATTATACCACGCTCGTTGGTAATCCATATTGGCATCCAAAGAGCCTACCAACCACCCTCTGACCCACCCCTGTTTACCCCAGGAGAGTGCCCGTGGGCTTCAAACCCTTGCTCAATTATATATACCCAGAGAGGAAGTAGGAGACAGTTTATCGTACCGTCTTATCGGAAGCAACCCAAAAGGGTATCATGGAGTTTACTAACCCCTTCCGAAAGGGCACACCCGGAGGCAAGGGGGACCTCCATTTCAGTAGAATGGCCTTCCTCCCATAGAAAAAGAGAATGTTCAATAGCGTTCGAAGAGCTGCAGAGGGAACCACCCCCTCCACCAGACCTAGTAGACCCCAATTGACCTTGGGATAGGTACTTTCAAAATATCTCCAATGCAGAGGGTCACCCCCTCCCAGAAGACTGCAATATGAGGACAATCCCAAAAAATGTGCTTAGCATCCGCCGGAGAGTTGCCACATCTCCAACAGTCTCAGGAGACCGTCGGGTAGATTGCCGCAAGTCTTGCAGGAGTAAAATAAATCTTATGCAAAAATTTGAGACCAAATGCTTGAAGGGGTGACTCCACATGTCGTCCCAGTCTTCCCCGTCAATGTCAGGGACTTCCCTCTCCCAACGCTCCCTACACTTTACCAGCGCTACCGGACTCTTCCTAAACAGTGCTTTATACGTGACCGACAATGTTTTAGTGAGGTCGTCCCTCATAAGTAAATCTTCCATTGTGGATGGAAAGGTTTCCATCCCCCTGGGACCGAATTGCCCCTGAAAGGCGTGACGAATCTGTAGGAATCAGAAAAAGTAAGAGTTAGGGAGATCATGCCTGGCTCTAAGTTGGTCAAACGTCAGAATAGTCCCCTCCCTAGTGATGTCCTTCAAGAGTTTTATTCCTTTGACCGCCCACACCATTGGGTCAGGGGATGAGTAAAAATGAGGCAATTTAGGATTCCCCCACAGTGGAGTCTGCGGTGAAAAGCCCAAATAACTCAGAGAGGCCATGCTTACCACCTCCTCCCATGCCCTGATAGTAGCTTTCATAGCCCTTGTGAGAGGTAAACCAGACTTAGGGCCTCTGTGGATGGCCAGGCGAAGGGACTCGTATGACCCCAGCAAAGCTGCCTCCAACACCGTTGCAGAGTCCCCTTCGTCCGAGATAAACCATTTGTGGGCAAATACCATTTGCCCAGCTAGGTAGTATTTCCGCCAATCAAGTAGGGCCAGCCCTCCTCATTCCAAGGGTTCCTGAAGTACTTTGAGACCTATGCGTGGTGGCTTTGGCGCCCAAAGGAACGTGCTAGTGATGCTGTCTAGTTGTTTGAAAAAGGTCTTAGGTACCCACACAGGTGCGTGACGAAGGCAATAGAGAACGACTGGAAGTATTTTCATTTTCAGCAGATTTATCTTACCAATGAGTGAAAGCGGCAGACTCTGCCATGCTTGAGCCTTTTGCTTGAAAAATGTTAAGAGGGGTTCTAAATTAAGAGTTGAGTATGTGGCACTATCCGCTGCAACCTTCACACCCAAGTACGTTATGAATGTAACCCATTGAAGCGGGAGACGATCGTCTGCTTTCCCCCCGGCCCCCTCGTCAAGCGGGAGGATGGAGGATTTACTCCAGTTAATTTTAAGGCCAGAGAAAGTGGTGAATTGGTTTAGAATTTCCAAGGCCGCTGTCAGAGAGGGTCCGGGATCTTCCAGAAACCATAACAGGTCGTCGGCATACAATGCCAGACATTCCCGAATTGTGCCTACTTTGATGGCATTAATTTCCCTAGATGATCTAAGTGCCACTGCCAAGGGTTCCATCATCAGTGCAAATATAAATGGTGAAAGCAGCCTTAAAAAAATTCACCAAAAACACACCACCCCATTGAAATGATTATAAAACACACCCGTAGATGCATTTTTGGTGGATTTTTTGAGTTGTTTCATAGATGCATTCTGGGTAACAGGCACCCCTGGAAAAGCATAAAAAATGCATATGCTTTTTTAATGCATTTTTGCAGTGGAGCAGTGTGAAAGCAGCCTTAAAAAACGCAACACTCCATTGAAATGGATTGAAAAACGCACCAAAAAAATTAACACCAGTTGCTTTTTTTTGTGCGTTTTCGATTTACATGTCCAAACTTAACAGGTGCATGCTGGGTAATAGGGACCCAGAAAAGGCACTGGAAAAGCATTAAAAGTGCATATGCGTTTTTGCTGCATTTTTGCAGTGGAGCAGTGAAAAAACAGCCTTAAAAAATGCACTAAAAATGCACAAACCCCATTAAAATGAATAGAAAACACACCCGAAGTTGCATTTTTGGTGGATTTTTTAAATCACATGTCCAAGTTTCATAGGTGCATGTTAGGTAATAGGAGCAGGGTGAAAGCAGCTTTATAAAACCACAACAAAAAACACGACCCCATTGAAATAAGTGAAAAATGTATCACAAACACTCCCGCAGTTGCGTTTTTGGTGCATTTTTTGAGTCACATGTCCAAGTTTCAGGTGAATGCTGGCTAATAGGCAGCCGGAAAATGCACTGAGAAAGCATAAGAAACGCATTTACTTTTTTACCGCATTTTTGCAATGAAGCAGTGTGAACGCAGCCTTAAAAAACGCAGCACCCCATTGAAATGAATGGAAAAACGAACCAAAAAACACACCAGCGGTTGTGTTTTTGGTGCGTTTTTGAGTTATATGTCCAAACTTCACAGATACATGCTGGGTAAAAGGCACCCAGAGGACCCACTGGAAACGCATCGCCTATGTTTTTACTGCATTTTTGCAACAGAGCAGTGTGAAAGCAGCCTAATTTACAGTATGGGTTTATTTATTTATAATGCTTTCATGTATTATGTATTAGATTTATTTGAATTCATTTATGGGCTTTGTTATGATAAAAAGGTTGACTCGTCACAATGTTCCAACCATTCAAAGGAATTCTACCACAACCATGTCCTGATGTTGCAAGTCTTGCAAGGAAGGGTCTCAGCAGAGCCTCCAGAACCTTCTTGCCAGTAAGGACTCTATGAGGCTGATTTACTAAAGACAAATTTCCAAGGAATAGCCCCCTGGGTTTATTGAAAGAAGTGAAGCTCTACTGACTTCCATTATCCAATCGTGTGCAAGCAAAAATGTGGCTTTTCTGTTTTTTTCCTTGCATGTGATTGGGTTATCTGGGTAAAGTGAAATTTCACTGCATTCACTAATCTCTGGGGAAAGTTCCCTTGCAAAATGAATAGCGTATTTACCTTTAGTAAACCAACCCCATGTAGTGGCGTCACCAGCGGGGGCCAGAGGGGGCCATGCCCCCCCAACATTATACTGTGCCCCTATGTACCCCCCAACTAAAAAAAACGGACACTGGGAATGCAGGGGACAGGTATGGACTGAGCTGCCGTGTTGCTGACTCTGGTTCCGTCTCCACCTCCTGAGTCTACTGCCGGTGTCTTGTCAAATAACGTCCTCCATCGGATAGTGTCCGCTGTGTACTGCGCATGCGCAGTACACAGCAACACAGATTCCGAAAATTGCCGAGGATGAACGGCGCCTGCGCCCTGAGTCCAGGTTCTATCCCCACTATCCAAGTGGACATAGAGTAGGAATAAAAAAGAGCCGAGCGCAGCGAGGTCGAGCCCGAAGCGTGGCGAGCGAAGCTCGCCCGCGAGGGGCCCTTTAATACTCACAACCCTATGTCCGCTTGGATGGTGGAGCTACCACCTCCACTCACGGCGCAGGCGCCGCTCAGCTTCGGAGATTTTCCGAAGCTTCGTCTGCTCCGTACTGCGCATGCGCAGTACGGAGCGGACACTATTTCATGGCCGGACACTATACGGCAGAACACCGGCCACTGTTTGCTTGAGCCGCCTCCCGTCTAGCAACCAGTGTTGTCAGAGCCGGTGTCCTATCATATTGTGTCCCCCATCGGATTGTGTCCGCTGTGTTCTGCGCATGCGCAGTACACAGCACACACAGATTCCGAAAATAGCCGAAGATGAACGGCGCCTACACCGTGAGTCCAGGTTCTAGCCCCACCATACAAGTGGACATAGAGCTAGAATATAAAAGAGCCGAGCGCAGCGAGGCCGTGCCCAAAGCGTGGTGAGCGAAGCGAGCCCGCAAGGGGCCCTCTAATATCGGCAGCCCTATATCCACGTGGATGGTGGGGCTAGCACCTCCACTCACGGCGCAGGCGCTGTTCATCTTTGGAGATTTTCCGAAGATTCTTCTGCTCCGTCCTGCGCAAGTGCTGCGCCTGCGCAGTACGGGGCGGACAGTATCCGATGGCCGGACTGAATATGCCAGAACACCGGCATTGATGGTTCTCTCTCCCCTCCTTCCTCTCTCACATGGATTGGCGAGAGAGGAGACACAGCCAATCTGCTTCTTCTCCCCCTCCCCTCTCCTGTGTGTGTACCGCGGGAAGTGTCCCCATGTGCCCATATTATGATGAAGTTAGGTAACGCATCCTGTAGGGGTAGGATTAGGGCTCAAGTCCTGTGGGAACGCATGGGAACGGAGTACTTTTTCCACAACAGGAACTCAGTTCCCCTTAGCAGCCATGTCCTGCAAGACTTTGAAGTATGCCAGCTGTGTGGCAGGTGCTACACCAGCAGCCGCCGATACAGCTCGCAATAGTAAGTACCACACACCAGGGGTGGACTGACCATTCAGGCATTGTCATTAGGGGGCCCCATGACAGCCTCCGCTTCAATCTACCTTTCAATCACAGCTAGCTGATGGGTATATTAGGTCCCTGCTGCCAAGAGATTATATTTTAGTCAGACCTCATGTCTCCACCCCGCTGGCCTCTCCAGATTTTTTGTCTCATCTCCCCCCGGTCTCCTGCATACTTGATCTGTGTGTTCCGCTGAATCCCCCCCCTCCTCTATCTTCAGTGCCATATTATGAGAGAACCCAGAGGAGGAGCACAGCTATTCTGCTCACAGGACATGCAGGGAGAGAGGTGAGCTGAGGGAGGAACATCAGTTTGGGGTGGTAAGCTTTGCACAATACCTGGCAAAGTTTAATGCCAGGAGGGAAGTTTATGTGGAAATAAGTGAAGGGTTGGAATAGCAGCGAGTGTGTGTTGGAGCCCTGCAGAGTTTGCAGCCCCCCAAGCTAACATACATCTCCTAAGCAGGAACATCACTATCTCCCCAAGCATTCTGTCCAGATAATGTGCAGTTCATTTATGACCTTTCCATTTAACCCTGTGTTATCCAAACTCTGTTCAATGAAAAGTGTAAACTCACCACATAAACACTCTATATACAAAATAACATTCCCCAATAAAGATCGGAACATGATGTTCACATTTGCATGGAAGCACAATTGAATGAATGCTGATTATTCAGAGAATTACCATATTTATGTTTATTGAGGATTGTTTTATTTTATGCACTAACAGTTAAGCTTCATACACACAATACGAAAATTGGATGAAAAATACCACTTTTGAAGCGTTCGTGCATATGAGCGTATCATTTTTTTTTTTTTTTGGTGGGGGAGTTCCCACACTTTTTTCCCCAGGACTTGACCCCTGGGTAGGATGTATATGAAAATCGTCTTCAGCAGGTTGAAAGTCCTTGGCTCCCTCAGGTAGGCTAATGACCTTCATGTTATGTGGAAGTAGGGTGGCCACCTGTCTGGGATTCACCCGGACAGTCCAGGTATTGAACCATGTGTCCTGGTTTTAGACTGCCTGAAACCCGGACACATTCCCATGCTTGACCAGATCAACTAGTTCCCCTAAATAAATTCAAAGCCGCTAAATAAATACACCGCCGCTCAGTAATCAGCCCAGATTCTACCCCCTACGTCTTTCCCCTACACTCTCCAGCGCTCTTAATCAGTGTGCTCCAACGCTGGCTGCAGCAAGATGAAAGGGGTGGAGGCGGAGCTTGACGGGTAATGGTGAGATGGGAGATTATTGGCCAAATTCAGAGATCCCGCCGGAAGGGATGCAAGCATCTGGAGTTCATTCTAAGGCCCCTTTCACACCTCAGCGTTTTGGAGCCCGAAGCTCCAAAACACTGGAGGAGAAAAAAATTCATTATTCTCTATGGAGATGGTTCACATCTCCACTCCAAGTCGCCTGAAGCGTGTTTTTGCTCCCAGAGAAATTAATGAAAACACGCCATTTGCGCATTTTTTGTGTGCATTTGCGTGTTTTGTTGTGCTTTTTTTGCAGGGTTTTCTGCTCAAATTAAAACATTTAAAAAATAACGTTGTAATAAATAGATCTAAAATAAATAAATAAATACACAAATAACTAAAAATCATCATAAATATATAATATGTAATAATACATAAATAAATAATAATTAAACCTTAACCCAAAAAAATATATATATACATGATTATTATTATTCATTTTTTGTTATTATTATTATTATTATTATTATTAACACACAAACAAAAAATACTAATAATATCAATAATAATAATAATTTATGCATTTATTTATTTTGTGTTAGGGTGAGGGGGTTTAGTTATTTATTCTTAGACAGTAAGCTCTAAGGAGCAGGGCCCTCTGATTCCGACTATATTAAAGTGTATTGTATTTGTACTATCTACCTTCAAGTTGTAAAGCGCTACGTAAACTGTTGGCGCTATATAAATCCTGTATAATAATAATTATTATTATTATTTTTTTTAAGGGTTAGGGGTTAATTATTTATTTGATTATTAATTAGTATTCATTTATTGAATTTGTTTATTATTTATTTATCAAACGAGCTAGGGAGGCTCCAATACAGGATGGATCTGTGGGAGCCTGAGATAACACAGTGCCACGTCCTAAATAATAATAGTTTAATAAGGCACATGGAAAAATGGACTTCAGAGGCACCAATTATATAAAAAATAAAATACATTTTATCAAACATATTTTACATGAAAAACATTTAAAATACTGCCAATTGCAGTAAACGACAGAACCTCTCCAATATGGATCAAACACATCAAAGACATGTCATATAAGACATGTATGACTATACTAAATTGTAACATAAAACAATAGCTCTACATGTTTCGCGAAAGAACGCTTCTTCAGGAACTTGGCAGGGATATGCAATTAGTGGACCTCCAGCTGTTGCAGAACTACAAGTCCCATGAGGCATAGCAAGACTCTGACAGCCACAAGCATGACACCCAGAGGCAGAGCTTGATGGGATTTGTAGTTTTGCAACAGCTGGAGGTCCACTAATTGCATATCCCTGCCCTAAGAGAAGAAAAAGAGGCAATCAATAATAAAGATGGTAATGCATCCCAATGATAGAAAATGTCTCAAAAGGGGCAGGAAACTCCATACCTCCCACCCAACATTTTGAGATGGGAATGAGGGACACCTACTAGCATATGTATGCAGGCATAGGACACACACCCCTTGCCACGCCCCCTTGAAGGAGAATTAACCACAAAAAAAGGTTAATTAAATCCTTACAGGCTTTTTTTTATCACCACTATTCTTTTAAATTGGCTTTTAAAATTTACAAATGCAGAGATTTAGAATTTGTATGAAAGGTTTAGCACTGGGAAACACTTTTTGAAAGATAAAAAGTGCATTTTATATACAACTATATAGATCAGACCAAAATGAGGGACAAATGAGGGGGAAAGAGGGAAATTGCTCCAAATCAGGGACAGTCCCTTCGAAATCAGGGACAGTTGGGAGATATGAAACCCCATGGCATCAATCCGAAAGAACCATAAAAGGGGACATGCGGGCGGAGCAGTGGATAAAATGTGGGGACGTGCCTGATAAAAACGGTAGACAAATGTAGCAAAGTAGAAACACTCTAAGCCCCCGTGCACACGGTTGGACATTCCGACAACAAAATCCGTCAGATTTTTTCCGACGGTTTTTGTCCGAAACTGGTGTTGCATACACACGGTCGGACAAAGTTGTTGGAAAATCCGATCGTTCGGAACATGATGACGTTCGTTCGTTGCGACGGGACTACGTGCGGCTAGTAGCCAATTGCTTTGGTCTCGTAATTTGATCTGAGCATGCGTGGCACTTTTTCCGATCGGAATTCTCTACTAGTGATGGCCGAACGGTTCGCCCGGCGGTCGTTTCGCGGCGAATTTCCGACTTTCGCCGTCCGCGGGTTCGAACGCCTTTTTCCGTCGTTCGCCCCGGCGGACTTACGTGTTTAATGTATACAAGAACTTTAACCTTTCGTGACACGTTTATCATGTGTTACAGGACAACCAATTGAGACATGACAGCTCATGGACACTTGGACATTCCCCCTAACCTATAAATACACCCGATCCGGTGGCCATTTTACATTCTTTCTTCTGTCACTGTAGGGAAAGGATCCTGTGTGGAGTAGGGACAGAGAAAACGCTAGCTATTTGGTACACAAAAGTTCTTTTCAGGACTGGTATAGGTGTTAGGTCAGCAGCCTGAGTTTCTTTTGTCAGTTTAGATAAAGGGACAGAGCGCTGTATGCTGCTATTTTAGGGACAGCTCAGCCAGATTAGTCTTTCTTCATCATCATCATCATCATCATCATTAGCTGTTACTATCAGGTCCACAAAAGAGCTGTTCCAGCTAATCGTTCCAGCCTACTCTTTTTTGCCAATTTGTATAGGGACAGGCAGGAAGCAGTGTGTCAGGCAGTGAGGATAATTTTAAAGACTTGCTGTTACTATTAGTTCCACAAAGGTTCTTTTCAGGACTGGTATCAGTGGTACGGTAATAGGCTTGTACACGTATAATATTCTTTCTTCCAAATATAGAAAGAATATTATACTTGACTGCTGCCCTTCTGCTGCAGTCTGCTAATCATTCACAACTCACTTGTTCCACAAAGCTCTTTATCAGGACTGGTAACTTGGTCTGTCTAGGGTGCTACGGTACATAGGCTTGGGTGCGGTACAGTCTGCTGTTCTGTAAGGACCGCTATCGGTCCACAATACATAGGGTTGCCGTGCACTACTGCTGACCGCTGCCCTATACTGCAGCAGTCCTTCATTGGTATAGGGACTGACGTACAGTCTGCTAATCACTAACACACAACCTGCTTGGTCCACAAAAGTTCTTATAAGGACTGGTAACTTGGTATAGGGTGCTACGGTACATAGGCTTGAGTGCGGTACAGTCTGCTGTTCTGTAAGGACCGCTATCGGTCCACAATACATAGGGTTGCCGTGCACTACTGCTGACCGCTGCCCTATACTGCAGCAGTCCTTCATTGGTATAGGGACTGACGTACAGTCTGCTAATCACTAACACACAACCTGCTTGGTCCACAAAAGTTCTTATAAGGACTGGTAACTTGGTATAGGGTGCTACGGTACATAGGCTTGAGTGCGGTACAGTCTGCTGTTCTGTAAGGACCGCTATCGGTCCACAATACATAGGGTTGCCGTGCACTACTGCTGACCGCTGCCCTATACTGCAGCAGTCCTTCATTGGTATAGGGACTGACGTACAGTCTGCTAATCACTAACACACAACCTGCTTGTTCCACAAAAGTTCTTATAAGGACTGGTAACTTGGTATAGGGTGCTACGGTACATAGGCTTGAGTGCGGTACAGTCTGCTGTTCTGTAAGGACCGCTATCGGTCCACAATAGATAGGGTTGACGTGCACCACTGCTGACCGCTGCCCTATACTGCAGCAGTCCTTCAGCGGTATAGGGACTGACGTACAGTCTGCTAAACACTAATACACAACCTGCTTGGTCCACAAAAGTTCTTATAAGGACTGGTAACTTGGTATAGGGTGCTACGGTACATAGGCTTGAGTGCGGTACAGTCTGCTGTTCTGTAAGGACCGCTATCGGTCCACAATAGATAGGGTTGACGTGCACCACTGCTGACCGCTGCCCTATACTGCAGCAGTCCTTCAGCGGTATAGGGACTGACGTACAGTCTGCTAAACACTAATACACAACCTGCTTGGTCCACAAAAGTTCTTATAAGGACTGGTAACTTGGTATAGGGTGCTACGGTACATAGGCTTGAGTGCGGTACAGTCTGCTGTTCTGTAAGGACCGCTATCGGTCCACAATAGATAGGGTTGACGTGCACCACTGCTGACCGCTGCCCTATACTGCAGCAGTCCTTCAGCGGTATAGGGACTGACGCACAGTCTGCTAAACACTAACACACAACCTGCTTGGTCCACAAAAGTTTTTATAAGGACTGGTAACTTGGTATAGGGTGCTACGGTACATAGGCCTGAGTGCGTTACAGTCTGCTGTTCTGTAAGGACCGCTATCGGTCCACAATACATAGGGTTGCCGTGCACTACTGCTGACCGCTGCCCTATACTGCAGCAGTCCTTCATTGGTATAGGGACTGACGTACAGTCTGCTAATCACTAACACACAACCTGCTTGGTCCACAAAAGTTCTTATAAGGACTGGTAACTTGGTATAGGGTGCTACGGTACATAGGCCTGAGTGCGTTACAGTCTGCTGTTCTGTAAGGACCGCTATCGGTCCACAATACATAGGGTTGACGTGCACCACTGCTGACCGCTGCCCTATACTGCAGCAGTCCTTCAGCGGTATAGGGACTGACGTACAGTCTGCTAAACACTAATACACAACCTGCTTGGTCCACAAAAGTTCTTATAAGGACTGGTAACTTGGTATAGGGTGCTACGGTACATAGGCTTGAGTGCGGTACAGTCTGCTGTTCTGTAAGGACCGCTATCGGTCCACAATACATAGGGTTGCCGTGCACTACTGCTGACCGCTGCCCTATACTGCAGCAGTCCTTCATTGGTATAGGGACTGACGTACAGTCTGCTAATCACTAACACACAACCTGCTTGTTCCACAAAAGTTCTTATAAGGACTGGTAACTTGGTATAGGGTGCTACGGTACATAGGCTTGAGTGCGGTACAGTCTGCTGTTCTGTAAGGACCGCTATCGGTCCACAATAGATAGGGTTGACGTGCACCACTGCTGACCGCTGCCCTATACTGCAGCAGTCCTTCAGCGGTATAGGGACTGACGTACAGTCTGCTAAACACTAATACACAACCTGCTTGGTCCACAAAAGTTCTTATAAGGACTGGTAACTTGGTATAGGGTGCTACGGTACATAGGCTTGAGTGCGGTACAGTCTGCTGTTCTGTAAGGACCGCTATCGGTCCACAATAGATAGGGTTGACGTGCACCACTGCTGACCGCTGCCCTATACTGCAGCAGTCCTTCAGCGGTATAGGGACTGACGTACAGTCTGCTAAACACTAATACACAACCTGCTTGGTCCACAAAAGTTCTTATAAGGACTGGTAACTTGGTATAGGGTGCTACGGTACATAGGCTTGAGTGCGGTACAGTCTGCTGTTCTGTAAGGACCGCTATAGGTCCACAATAGATAGGGTTGACGTGCACCACTGCTGACCGCTCACCTATACTGCAGCAGTCCTTCAGCGGTATAGGGACTAAGAGTTTTGTCACAGGGTCATTTAAAAAATGACATGCAGAGGAAGAGGCAGGCCCTTCCGCAGGGGTGGTAGGGGTAGGGCAGGAGCAACAGGCTTGAGCCAAAGTGGGAAGTTGCAGAAGGTGCGTTCAATTACTTTAAAGGATGCACCAGACTTGGTTGAGTGGCTCGCTCAGCCTTACTCTTCTGCACCCTCCTCATCCTCTCGATCTGCACCCTCTTCTTCACTCTCTGCTATGTGCACCCCCAAAGACACTACCACCAACAACACGACCACCACCACCACCACCACATACCTTCCGCTTGAGTCACTGGAATTATTTTCCGATCCATATCAAGAGGACATTTCTGATGCGCAGCCACTCTTGGTATTGGATCAGGAAGAGGAGGTAGCAACAAGCGCTACTCAGCAGTCTGACGCCAGTACCCAGATCAGCCCAAGGAGGAGGTTGGTCCCCGGTGTTGCTGCCTACTCTACTTATAGCGGTGGGGAAGGTGACGTTGATGATGACGTGTCTAGTGATGTCACGTGGGTGCCCACAAGAGAGGAAGAGGAGGGGAGTTCAGAGGGAGATATGGACCAGCAGATAGGGAGGAGAAGCAGCAATGACTTACATTGCACAGCAGGGACAAAGCAGACTGCAAATGTATCAGGAGCGAGTCATCGACCATGTACGGTCACATCTGGCGCTCCCAGGACACCGGCACATGGCTCCGCAGTGTGGGCTTTTTTTAACGTGTCCGCTGCTGACAATAGCGTTGCCATCTGCAATCTTTGCAGTCAACGCGTTAGTCGCGGTAAGCCCAATACTCACCTAGGGACGACCGCCTTAAGAAGGCACATGAGCAGCCATCACCGAGCCCAGTGGGAGCAACGGAACACACAAAGCCACACTGCAGGCTCTCACCGTCCAGCCTCGTCTTCTACTTCTCCTTCTCCTCTCTCCTCACAATTGTCCTCCACTCCACCTTCCATCACGCCAAGCTCACATTTTTCTGCAAAAAGGCAGGCTTCCGTGGGCCTAATGTTTGAGCGTAAAAAAATGATGACGCCGGATAACCCTCTTGCCCAACGGTTGGCGGCTGGCTTGTCAGAACTCATAGCCCGCCAACTACTGCCATATAAACTGGTGGACTCGGAGGCCTTTCGCAAATTTGTGGCCATTGGAACACCACAATGGAAGGTCCCAGGAAGGAAGTATTTCTCAGAGAAGGGCATCCCAGAGCTATATGGCCATGTTCAGCGGCAAGTGAATGTATCTCTGGCACACAGTGTCGGTGCCAAGATACATCTGACCACAGACACGTGGTCTAGCAAACACGGGCAGGGAAGGTATATCAGTTTTACTGCCCACTGGGTGAACCTTCTGACGGCCGTCAAGCATGTAACCCGTGGCACCCGTGTAGATTTGGTTTTACCGCCACGGATTGCATGCAGGCCTGACTCTTCTTCTCCTCCTCCTACTCCATCCTCCTCCCTCTCCTCCTCAGCTGCCTCCTCCTTTTCCGCTGCTAGCGTCTCTTCCACTGCACCGCCCAAGCTCCCCAGAACCTATTCCACATGCCAGGTGAGACGTTGCCATGCCGTGCTGCGTCTGTTGTGCCTGGAAGCAAAGAGCCACACTGGCCCGGCACTCCTTTCAGCTTTGCGTTCACAGGCAGATGAGTGGCTAACACCGCTCAATTTGACAGTTGGTAAAGTGGTGTGTGACAACGGTGCCAATCTGCTTAGCGCATTGAAACAGGGCAAAATCACGCACGTGCCGTGCATGGCACACGTCTTAAACTTGGTCGTGCAGCGATTCCTTGTCAAATACCCTGGGGTCCAGGACATCTTGCGGCAGGCAAGGAAAATCTCGGCCCATTTCAGAAGATCTTACACGGCCATGGCTCGCCTTGCTGACATTCAGCGGCGACACCATCTGCCGGTCAGACGTCTTATTTGCGATTGCCCGACGCGATGGAACTCAACCTTCTATATGCTTGATAGGCTGCTCCAGCAGAAACGTGCAGTTAACGTCTACCTGTATGAACTCTGCGAAAGAAACGGTTCTGGGGAGCTGGGTTTTTTTTCACCGCGCCAGTGGCTGCTCATGCGCGACACATGCAGACTTCTGCGGCCATTTGAGGAGATCACCAAACTGGTCAGTCGCAGCCATGGCGCCATCAGTGACATGGTACCTTATGCCTTCTTTCTGGAGCGTGCATTGCGTCGTGTCATTGATCAGGCTGTGGAGGAGCAGGAGCGGGAAGATGAGGAAGTCGCAATGCTGGATGAATTCCCAGGGGGGGCTACTCTATCTGAGACAAGTCAACAACAGGAGTCTGATGAGGAGTCAGAGGAGGATGGTGCCGGGGCGGATGAGCAGGAGCAAGAAGAGCATGCTTTAAACCTTTCTGGGATCCCTGTTGTGCGAGGATGGGGAGAGGAGAATGAAGAGGACGACATTATCCTGGATGATGAGCAGGAGCCAGGCCACCACACCGCTTCCACTTTAGTGCAAATGGGGGCCTTCATGCTCCAGTGTTTTAATAGGGACCCCCGTATAAAAAGCATGAGGGTCAAGGACCAGTACTGGGTGGCAACGTACTTAGACCCCCGGTACAAACACAAAATGGCGGAAATGTTACCGCCGTCGCAGAGGGCTGTCAGAATGCAGCACTTCCAGGCCTTGCTTCGAGAAATGCTGCATTCTGCTTTTGCGTGCGCTGGCAGAGGAGCAATTCCCACTCCCAGAGAAGGATTTGCGGGTACCAATCCAACAGCGCCTGCAAGAAGAGGCCGGTTTGAAGATGTGTTGGTGACTTCGGATATGAGGTCATTCTTTCAGCCGACCCATCGACAGGTGTCATCCGGATCCAGCATCAGGGAACGCCTAGACCGTCAGGTGTCCGACTACATTGGGTTAACGGCCGATGTGGACGCTCTGAGGAGTGATGAACCCCTAGACTACTGGGTGGGCAGGCTTGACCTCTGGCCAGAGCTTGCCCAATTTGCAATCGAACTGTTGGCTTGCCCCTCATCCAGTGTCCTGTCCGAAAGGACGTTCAGCGCAGCAGGGGGGATTGTGACCGATAAGCGTACTCGCCTAGCTCACCACAGTGTTAACTACCTCACATTTCTAAAAATGAATGAGGCATGGATCTCGGAGGAATTCAACACATGTGATCAGTAGACCATGTATATGTCTATAAACAATTTTTGGAATCAAGCACACAGACCTTCTTAATTCATTTGGCTCACTTCCCTGACCCAAAAAAGCACACCGTACTATATGCCCCTACCCTCCTCTTTGAAGAGGTTGAGCGGTGTCATATTTCTACTGGGGCTGCTTATTATGAGGGGTTCCCACCATCCCTGTGCTGTGCTGACTTCCTCCTGGGTGTTCTTATTATGAGGGGCTCCCACCATCCCTGTGCTGTGCTGACTTCCTCCTGGGGGTTCTTATTATGAGGGGATCACACCATCCCTGTGCTGTGCTGACTTCCTCCTGGGGCTGCTTACGGTGCTGCTGTCAGCGCTGTATGTCACGGAGCTGCTGTCAGCGCTGTATGTCACGGAGCTGCTGTCAGCGCTGTATGTCACGGAGCTGCTGTCAGCGCTGTATGTCACGGAGCTGCTGTCAGCGCTGTATGTCACGGAGCTGCTGTCAGCGCTGTATGTCACGGAGCTGCTGTCAGCGCTGTATGTCACGGAGCTGCTGTCAGCGCTGTATGTCACGGAGCTGCTGTCAGCGCTGTATGTCACGGAGCTGCTGTCAGCGCTGTATGTCACGGAGCTGCTGTCAGCGCTGTATGTCACGGAGCTGCTGTCAGCGCTGTATGTCACGGAGCTGCTGTCAGCGCTGTATGTCACGGAGCTGCTGTCAGCGCTGTATGTCACGGTGCTGCTGTCAGCGCTGTATGTCACGGAGCTGCTGTCAGCGCTGTATGTCACGGAGCTGCTGTCAGCGCTGTATGTCACGGTGCTGCTGTCAGCGCTGTATGTCACGGAGCTGCTGTCAGCGCTGTATGTCACGGAGCTGCTGTCAGCGCTGTATGTCACGGAGCTGCTGTCAGCGCTGTATGTCACGGAGCTGCTGTCAGCGCTGTATGTCACGGAGCTGCTGTCAGCGCTGTATGTCACGGAGCTGCTGTCAGCGCTGTATGTCACGGAGCTGCTGTCAGCGCTGTATGTCACGGTGCTGCTGTCAGCGCTGTATGTCACGGAGCTGCTGTCAGCGCTGTATGTCACGGAGCTGCTGTCAGTGCTGTATGTCACGGAGCTGCTGTCAGCGCTGTATGTCACGGAGCTGCTGTCAGCGCTGTATGTCACGGTGCTGCTGTCAGCGCTGTATGTCACGGAGCTGCTGTCAGCGCTGTATGTCACGGTGCTGCTGTCAGCGCTGTATGTCACGGAGCTGCTGTCAGCGCTGTATGTCACGGAGCTGCTGTCAGCGCTGTATGTCACGGAGCTGCTGTCAGCGCTGTATGTCACGGAGCTGCTGTCAGCGCTGTATGTCACGGAGCTGCTGTCAGCGCTGTATGTCACGGAGCTGCTGTCAGCGCTGTATGTCACGGAGCTGCTGTCAGCGCTGTATGTCACGGTGCTGCTGTCAGCGCTGTATGTCACGGAGCTGCTGTCAGCGCTGTATGTCACGGAGCTGCTGTCAGTGCTGTATGTCACGGAGCTGCTGTCAGCGCTGTATGTCACGGAGCTGCTGTCAGCGCTGTATGTCACGGTGCTGCTGTCAGCGCTGTATGTCACGGAGCTGCTGTCAGCGCTGTATGTCACGGAGCTGCTGTCAGTGCTGTATGTCACGGAGCTGCTGTCAGCGCTGTATGTCACGGAGCTGCTGTCAGCGCTGTATGTCACGGAGCTGCTGTCAGCGCTGTATGTCACGGTGCTGCTGTCAGCGCTGTATGTCACGGAGCTGCTGTCAGCGCTGTATGTCACGGAGCTGCTGTCAGCGCTGTATGTCACGGAGATGCTGTCAGCGCTGTATGTCACGGAGCTGCTGTCAGCGCTGTATGTCACGGAGCTGCTGTCAGCGCTGTATGTCACGGTGCTGATGTCAGTGCTCTGTATTACGGTGCTGCTGTCAGTGCTCTGTATCTCCTGCACCCTCTTGTTTGCCTACCCTGGTCCCTGACCTTCCCTCTCCTCCATTGCCTTCATTAGCTCCATAGTCCTGAATTGTCAGAACAATTTCCCAAATAAAAAAAAAATGCTTGTAGTTATCGATCCCAAATTCACCTCATACATGTATTATGCTATTGTCCAGGTGGTGGGACTACGTGCTACCCCCTAATAATTACCCCGTGGCCGCAAATTCGACCTAAAGGTTTGCGAAATTCGCCTCCCATTGAAGTCAATGGAGCCCGCGGCGAACGGTCGTTTTCGCGAACGTTTGTGTCCGTTCGCGTTTCGCGTTCGCGAAACGTCCCGTCGGAAGTTCGTCCATCACTATTCTCTACAAACAATCAGAAAAATTCCGATCGGATTTTGTTGTCGGAAAATGTGAGGTCCTGCTCTCAAATTTTTTCAGTTGGAAATTCCGAAGGAAAAAGTCCGATAGAGCCCACACACGGTCCGATTTTCCGACAACATAGTCCGATCTGACCTTTTCCGTCAGAATTTCCGACCGTGTGTACAGGGCATAAGATTGATTTACTAAAGGCAAGTAGACTGTACTCTTCAAGTTCAGTTGCTCCAGAGCTTAGTAAATGAGCAAAAGTTCTGCTGACTTCCATCATCCAATCAGGTGTAAGCAAAAATGCTTTTTTTTTTTTCCTTGCGTGTGATTGGTTATTCTCTGCAAAGTGAAGCTTTATCTTATTTACTAAGCTCTGGAGCAATAGCCAGTTTGTCTTTTGTAAATGAACCCCCATATGTCAGTCATCGGTGTAAGGCAGCCATTCTCAACCTTTTCAACACAGAGGAACCCTTGAAATAGTTCTCCAGTCTCGGGGGGGGGGAACCCCTACTAACAATTAGAAATCTACAACTCATGGTGCAATAGTGTGATGGCCAGTGGGAAGAATGGTCCTTACACTTGTGGTCATTGGTAAGAATTACCTCCTTACCCTGTTTCCCCGAAAATAAGACATAGCATGATTGTCGGTGATGGCTGCAATATAAGCCCTAACCCCCAAATAAGCCCTAGTTAAAGGCCTTGTCAGTCTTATTTTCAGGGTAGAGCTTATTTTCGGGGAAACAAGGTAGGGCTTATTTAGGGGGGTAGGGCTTATATTGCAGCCACCACCAACAATCACGCTAGGTCTTATTTTCGGGGAAACAGGGTACAGATAGCTAAAAAGATCAATGGTGTGAGTGGGAACTTATCTGAAAGGCAGAAATTGCCCAATGCTGAAGGAACCCGTAGCAACCTTTGGGGGAACCCCGGTTGAGAATCACTGGTGTAAGGCCTAAAAAGCAATAGGTACTACAACAAGTGTGACTATAGATAGTAAAACAAAAAAGCCAAAACAAAGAGAACCATGTGACCCGTGATGGTATATCTATGGGTATGGGAAATCTAGCTAATCCTACCTGGATATATAATGTATATAGCAATATTTCATTAGATGATAATGGTTAAAAATGATTGGAGGCGAGAGAGTAATAGACGGCAATCAAGCCACCTAAGAAAAATATTTGATGGTATAAGATAGTTAGAGAAGTAAGGTAAAATAAATTTGTTTGGGAAAATGGAACCCTCAATTGAAAAATAGTAATAGAAAATAGTCTCACCTCTAACCTGAAGCTCTTGTTTCATACAATCAGATTCAACATGAGATTAGCATGCAAAAAAAAAAAACAGACAATCATTTGCCCGATAATCGGATCGTGTGTACCGGGCATTAGTAACAGTGTATACAAAACAAGCCAAAACAATAAGGCAGAATTGATGTTAGATCCCAACTTGTAAGGCCGCGTACACACGCGGGGACTGTTCGCCCAACTTTGTCCGTCAAACAGTTTCAGCAAACAGTCCGCTCAAAATTAGCATGGACGGACATGGCCACACACGACGAACGAACAGTTTGCTGAAACCGTGCGCGATGACGTGAACGGCACGTACGACGGGACGAAAAATACGACGTCCTATACACTGCATTATAACTTTCGGCGTGTAAATCCTTTCTGAGCATGCGTGGAACTTAGTTTGACGAACAAGCCTACACACGAGGGGACTGTTCGCTGAAACAAAGTTTCAGCGGACAGTTTTTCGGAAATTCCGAAAAACCTTGTTCAGCGGACTGTTTGCTGAAACTGTCCGCTGAAAGCCCACACACGAGCGGACTGTCCGCCGAAACACTGTTCAGCGGACAAAGTTGGGCGAACAGTCCCCGCGTGTGTACGCGGCCTAAAGGATAAAGGAGAGGTAGTGTGGATTTGTAGTAAAGCAATATACTCAAGCCGACAGGCTTACATTGCACACCATCTAAAATAGTATAGATGACACCATTAAATATTTTAGAAAGAAAGAGAGAATAATGCTATTTAAGCTCAGATAAAATATAGAGAAATCCTACCATGTAAAGTAGATAGATGAACAACGGATGGATCTAAGGCTCGGTTCACACAGTGGGCGGCACGACTTGCAGCGCCGCGACCTGCACACGATCATCGGCGACTTGCAAAACGACTTCTGTATAGAAGTCAATGCAAGTCGCCTGAAGTCGCCCCAAAGTAGTACAGGAACCTTTTTTCTAAGTCGGAGCGACTTGAGTCGCTCCTATTAGAACGGTTCCATAGTACAGAACGGAGAGCGACTTGTCAGGCGGCAAAGTCGCCTGGACAAGTCGCCCCTGTGTGAACCGAGCCTAATGCCTCTAAAGTCCATTTTTCCACGTGCCTTATTTAAACTTTTATTATTTATTTATAAATATTTTTATTTATTTATGTATTTCTTTTACATGAATTTATTATTATTAATATTATGCTAACCCTAAGAAAAAAATAATAATCCTAACCCTAAACCCAACCCCTAATCCTAACCCTAATCTAACCTTAATTCTAACCCCTTACCCTAACTAAAAAACAATGATAATAAATTAATAATAAAAAAATAAAATAAATAAAAGTTAATGGAAAAGCTAAAAAAGCTGAAATAACTAACAACAAATGATGCAACGGATGATAGTTTTCTCTATTGGCTAATAAAATAACGCCAAAGCTCAAAAATGCTGTATAAAAACACATGTAAATGAACTAAGCTGCATTCAGTGGCTAGGCAATCAATCTTGGCTGTGAAGGTGATTTTGCAGACCTCAGTGACTACTACTACCCTTGGTGTGTGTACTGACCTCAGCGCAATGTGCCAAATCCAGGAAGGGGAGAGAATCCCCCTCCGCATCAGTCTGCTATGGTATATCCCCCCCATTATAGGGTGACAACGCTCTTTCCCTGTCTCCCAATTGTGCTCCTGTGTTGTCACCTTACACATGGGCTTCTGTTTTAACACCACTTATGAAGGCATTGTCCACTGTTGTCACTGTCAGAAAATCCTGCTTCAAGAAATGCCATGCAGACATTGGTAGGGGACCTGTAGTTGAGAAGTGGCTGCAAAGAGGCTGCTCAGATCAGGAGTATTGAAATGCAAAAAAGTATGAAAAAATGGTGAAGACAAGTATTTTATAAAAATAATTAAAGTAAGAAAAGCCATGGCAGTTGTTTATGACACAGAGTGCTTAAGCAAACTTAATGTCGTTCAGCAAGGGTTTATCTCCACACATATTGTATGGTGACAACACTCTGTCCCTGTCTCCAAATTCTACCCAGTATTGTCAACATGTCACATGTACTCCCAATGTGAGATACAAATAGCAGTACCTACTCACTTTGCACAGGCATGTTTAACTGTTGTTACCAGCAGGAAACTCCCCATGAGAAATTACATGTATTCGTTGCTGGTGGGTATGAATGTGGGCAGGAAATGGCTGGTTGCTGATCCTCTTATCTGACTGCAGGTCTACTGGACTGAATCTTTTTGACCACAAACAATAAACTGTTTGCAATCGCTGAAATTCACGGGTGGAAAAACAAAATCAGTGGTAAAAAGTGTCCCCCTTACATCCAGGAATGCTCATCAGATACCCCCTCCCCTTCTACATCCAGGAGTGCCAAGCAGAGCCCCCATCCCTCCTACATCCCTCCCTCCCGAGTAGTGTCCCCCTTATATCTATGTTTGCCCAGAAGAGTCCCCCTTATATCTATGTTTGCCCAGCAGAGTCCCCCTTACATTCATGTGCACCCAGGAGAGCCCCCCCTACATTCATGTGTAACCAGGAGAGTCCCCCCTTACATTCATGTGTAACCAGGAGAGTCCCCCCTTACATGCATGTGTACCCAGGAGAGTCCCCCCTTACATACACGTGTGCCCAGCTTATATCTATGTGTGCACAGCAGAGATCCCCTTACATCTATGTATGCCCAGCAGAGTCCCCCCTTACATCCATGTGTGCCCAGCAGAGTCCTCCCTTACATCTATGTGCGCCCAGCAGAGTCCCCCTTACATTCATGTGTGCCCAGCAGAGTCCCCCTTACATCTATGTGTGCCCAGCAGAGTCCCTTCTTATATCCATGTGTGCCCAGCAGAGTCCACCTTACATCTATGTGTGCCCGGCAGAGTCCCCCTTTACATCTATGTGTGCCTAGCAGAGACCTCCTTACATCTATGTGTGCCCAGCAGAGTCCACCTTTACATCTATGTGTGCCTAGTAGAGACCCCCTTACATCTATGTGTACCCAGCAGAGTCCTCCTTACATTCATGTGTGCCCGGCAGAGTATTCCCTTGCATTCATGTGTACCCAGCAGAGTCCCCCCTTACATTCATTTGTGCCCAACAGAGTCCCCCCTTACATCTATGTGTGCCCAGCAGACATATATGTGTGCCCAGCAGAAACCCCCTTGCCTCTATGTGTACCCAACAGAGTCCCCCCTTACATCTATGTGTGCCCAGCAGAGTCCCCTCCTTACATCTATGTGTGCCCAGCAGACATTTATGTGTGCTCAGCAGAGACCCCCTTGCCTCTATGTGTACCCAGCAGAGTTCCCCCTGATATCTATGTGTGCCTGGCAGAGTCCCCCCTTGTATTCATGTGTGCCCAGCAGAGTCCTCCCTTACATTCCTGTGTGCCCAGCAAAGTCCCCCCTTACATTCATGTGTGCCCAGCAGAGTCCCCCTTACATTCATGTGTGCCCAGCAGAATCTCCCCTTACATTTATGTGTGCCCAGCAGAGTTCCCCCTTACATTCATGTGTGCCCAGCTGAGTTCCCCCTTACATTCATGTGTGCCCAGTAGAAGCCGCCCTTAGTAAGCATCTATGTGTGCCCAGCAGAGTCACCCCTTACCTTTCAGGAGGCAGAGGAGCAGAGCAGAAGCTGGGAAGTGGACCAAGTTTGGATGGAGCAAGGCAAGGCCTACAGCAAATGCTGGGGGAAACACACCATTGGTTGCTTGGATGCTGGTGGTGGAGACAGGGATAGGGTCAGGACCGGCTGGTTAGACGTGGATGTGCTGGTCTCCATATTATGACCGGTGAAATCCCTGCCAGCCAGCTGGGGTATTTTTGTAGACAGTTGCTGTAGGCCAGATATAGCGGGTCGGATGTGGCTCTCATGCCAAATTCTGGAGACCCCTGGTCTAGGACAAAGCTCCCAACTCTCCCTCGTGAATGATTACCTTGGTTTGGATCCAAATTTGTCTGCCCCTCTTTTTTTTATCAGTTGTCCCTCATTTTGGTCCAAGGTTGGAATGTGTATAAATCTAAAAAAAAAAAAAAAAAATGTAAAGTATTATACAGCACTAAATTCTTCATCCATGCTCTAAATTATTACTTGCAAAATTTTGAAAAGTTAATATAAAAGATCCTTCTACAATTAAGCCCTGAGTGAAGCCTGTCTCCCTGCGAGGAGACAGGCTGAAGTAATTTCTCATTCACAGATTTGGCCGTCTTTGGTATGCTGTGTACCATCTTATGCTAAGAGTTTCACTGCAAGATTAGGAGTGACACCAATGAGGGCTGCTAACTCTCAAGTTTGAGTAAAACTATTTTTTGGAGTTTATGGGGTTCCATTACTAGGAGGTTATATGATTTATTGGAGTATTTTTAAAGTCTTATTTTTTACTTGGTATCTGTGAATAAAAGAAATGTTGTAGATTGTTTTAGTTGTAATCCTTGGGCACCGTGCTGAAAAGTCCACTGACTATAAACTTTAGGGATCTATACCTATAGAGTTTGTTCTGCAGTATGTCCCTCTTTGTCAGCTGAGAACGCTGGAAGCCATGCTTGGACTTACAAACGTAGGCATATCAGACTATGTCTGTCAGTCTGGGGAAGTGCAGAATTACGAAACTGTATTTTTGCAGATATTTGTGGTAAAATAAGATAAGACTTTTTTCCTTCCCCAAAGACTGACTTTTCATCTGTCTTATATTATTTATTATATTATGGTTATTATAAGGAACCACTAATGTTGCAATAAGGCCTCGTTCACACGTGTAATGAAGCCTGCACCCGTGTGAGGACTGTGTTTTGCCTGCAGAGGTTGCATGGGTGTTCCATGTATCTGCATGCAAGCAGCCCCAATCATGACAATTAGGACGCAGACATTGCTCCCAATTTGACATCCATGTGGGTACAGGTGTGTGCGGGGTGCGTCTCCTCCAGTTGAACTAGGGTTGCCACCTTTTCTTCAAGGCAAACCCAAACACTTTAGCGGTGCACAGCAATTTTTTTTTTTGCTCTGTTGTATCACGAGATGGATAGGAGTCCGTTAAAGAAGAGGAGGATCAGAGAGACAGGATCACACAGCCTTTATACACAATTCAGAGCATTAACCCCTTAGGTTCCACAGTGAGCATGCTTTACTGCATATGCAGACTGATTTTACTGTTGTAAAGGCTTGTTGAGTATCTATTTATTTGATGCAGCCTCATCTTTATATTTTACCAAAACATTGGGTAATATATTGCAGTAGGTGTCCTAAAATTACCTTTAAAGGTAGTAGATCCTGCTCCCTCGCAAATGCTATGCTCACCCTTTGGCTTTATTCTGCACTCTCTAACTCACATCTTCAACCTCTCCCTCTCTTCTGGCATCTTCCCCAACTCTCTAAAACATGCACTAGTCATCCCTATCCTTAAAAAAACCCTCACTGGACCCCACTAATCTTAACAAACTACGCTCCACCTTCTTACTCTCCTTCTCCTCCAAACCCCTTGGATGTCTGATCTACAACTGACTGAGCGACCATCTGACTAAGAACAAAAATCTTGATCCCCTACAGTCTGGATTTCGCCCTCAACACTCCATGGAAACTGCTCTCCTTAACCTTACAAATGACCTACTAACAGCTAAAACCAATGGAAACTATTCTGTGCTACTCCTCCTGGATCACTCTGCTGCCTTTGACACAGTGGACCACCCCCTCGACCTCGAAATACTCCATTCCTTTGGTCTCTGTGACTGTACTCTTCACTGGTTCTCATCCTACCTATCCCACTGCACCTTCAGTGTCACTTACAACTCGACTTCCTCCTCAGCTCTTCCTTTCTCCATCAGGGTACCCCAAGGTTGTGTTCTTGGACGTCTCTTTTTCTCAATCTACACCTCCTCCCTGGGTCAGTTGATTGCCTCCCATGGCTTTCAATTCCACTTCTACACGGATGACACCCAAATCTATCTCTCTACCCCTCTGCTCACTCCATCAGACTCCTCACACATCACCTACTTAATAACAGATATATCAGCCTGGATGTCACAGCACTTCCTCAGACTCAATCTATCCAAAACTGAATTCATAATATTTCCTCCCCCATGTGCCTCTTCCCCTGATTTCTCTTTTAAAATCAATCGCTCAACTATCAACCCATTGCCAAGGTTCTAGGTGTAATCCTGCATTCTGAACTATCCTTTCGGCCCTGTGTCTAATGGATGTCCAAAGCTTGCCCCCCTAAAGAGGAGGTAAACCCTGATGAGTTTACTTCCTCTTTCATTCCCTGCAAAGGCAAAGCATAATGGACTACTGTGCATCGCATAGTAGTCCATTATGTGTCACTTACCTGACACAGGAGCCAGCGAAGTCACCGCTGTCCCCTGTAGTCCGGCGCATCCATCTTCTCGGTGGGTCTCGCAGCTCCGCCGCTGTCATTCAGCGAAGCCGCGATGACGTCACTCCTGCGCATGCGCACGGGAGCCGACACGCACGGCATCTTCGTCATTGACGATGCCACGCTCAGTGCGCCTGCGCAACACTGTCTACGGCGCATGCGCCGTAGACAGCGGTGCCTGTCTTCGGGCAAATATCTCCTAAACCATATAGGTTTAGGAGATATTTCTTGAACCTACAGGTAAGCCTTAATCTAGGCTTACCTGTAGGTCAAAGTGGTTTGTAAGGGTTTACAACCACTTTAACTGCCGCAACATCTCATAGATATGTCCCTTTCTAACCAATAACACCACAAAGCTTCTAATTCACTCTCTGGTCATCTCTCCCCTCAAATACTGCAACTCCCTCCTCATTGGTTTACCTTTAAATAGACTATCCCCACTTCAGTCCATCATGAATGCTGCTGCCAGGCTCATCCACCTAACAAACCGCTCAGCGTCTGCTACCCCTCTTTGCCAATCCTTCCACTGGCTTCCACTCACCGAGCTAATTAAATTCAAGTTACTAACATTAACATACAAAACCATCCACAACTCGGCCCCCAGCTACATCACTAACCCAGACTCAAAATACCAATCTACTTGTTCTCTTTATGAGAAATGTAATGTTTGTGAGAAATGTAAAATGTCATCCCACTGTTAATGAGCACTTATGTAAGAAAAATGGTCATAGTCAGCTTAGTGGGCCTCATCACTATGATATTCAGTGTTGTGTACATATGTTGTCTTCCAACCCTGCTTGTCAATAAAGTTCAGTTTAGAAAAAATAAGTGTGACATTTGATTACATAACCGTGTGGAACATAAATATGACACACAGCCATTCTGGCCAATCAGGACCTCCCTATCTAGCCTATCAGCGCTGTTTCATCTGAATTACACGGTTCTTGCATCACGCGGCGAAGGCGGGACCAAGTTGTCCAATGTGCTTCGTAAGCTGTGAAGTAAAGGTCAATTGGCCAATCGGACGCGCTGTTTTGGCGCTCCTTTCCCCAATCAGCTGCCTTACGTCTCCCGTGACGCTCCGCCCGGTGCCCGGCTAGGTTCCGGTCTCTCGGTTGCCATGGCGGCGGCTGCTGGCAGCCCCGGGGCGGCTTATGAATGTAATATCTGCCTGGACACTGCCCGGGAGCCGGTGGTCAGTGTGTGCGGCCATCTGTACTGGTAAGGGGACCTGTCTGCGCCTCCATTGTGGTGTCCTGGTGATGAGGTGGCTGCTTTGGGGGTAGGATGTGGCCCATGAGAGCCCTATAGTGAAGGATGGGGCCCCTGCGAGTCATATAGAGTAGAATGGGGCCCGTGAGATTCCTATAGTGTAGAGTGGGGCCCCTGAGAGTCCTATAGTGTAGGATGGGGCCCCTGCGAGTCATATAGTGTAGGATGTGGGGCCCCTGAGAGTCCTATAGTGTAGGATGTGGGGCCCCTGAGAGTCCTATAGTGTAGGATGTGGGGCCCCTGAGAGTCCTATAGTGTAGGATGTGGGGCCCCTGAGAGTCCTATAGTGTAGGATGTGGGGCCCCTGAGAGTCCTATAGTGTAGGATGTGGGGCCCCTGAGAGTCCTATAGTGTAGGATGTGGGGCCCCTGAGAGTCCTATAGTGTAGGATGTGGGGCCCCTGAGAGTCCTATAGTGTAGGATGTGGCCCCCTGAGAGTCCTATAGTGTAGGATGTGGCCCCCTGAGAGTCCTATAGCGTAGGATGGGGGGCCCCCCTGAGAGTCCTATAGCATAGGATGGGGGGGCCCCCTGAGAGTCCTATAGCGTAGGGTGGGGGGGCCCCCTGAGAGTCCTATAGCGTAGGATGGGGGGGCCCCCCTGAGAGTCCTATAGCGTAGGATGGGGGGCCCCCCTGAGAGTCCTATAGTGTAGGGGGCCCCCCCCTGAGAGCCCTATAGGGCCACACATGTATCCATGGTCAGTGTCACTAAACCAATCAAATAAACTCTTCTAGACCTTCCATGTAATCTGATCAGTGAGCCTTCTATTGATTATTGATCTTGCAGCACCGATAGACTGCGGAGGACCTTTGGCAGATTGCAGTTCTATCTAATTTTTTTAATGGGTTTTACATTGAAATTGATTGGAACACATCAGCGCGGCGTCATGATACATCACAGCGCATGTAAATACCACAACGTGCATTGACATCCGATGACATGCATTCAAAATGTGTAACAACAACACAGATTAACATGCGGTGCTGTGGGGTGATATGCAATTTGATGCGCTTTTATTGATTGATTCTGTAGAAAATGCTTGGGATGGGGGGGAGGGGGGATTACATCATGGCTTGAATTTTCTGACCTTCTCCCCCCCCCCACCAACTGTCATTCCGCTCCTACCCCTCCCCCTCTCCAACAATTGGAAATGTTTCTTTTTTTTTAACCCCTTGCTGTCACAGCCCGGTGGCCCTTTAAGAGGGCTTTATTGGGGTGGGGGGTTGAGTGTTGGGGCTCTTTCACACAGGCGGTCCGCCCAACGGACTTCATTTTTGCTCAGCGGGGGATCGGTCTGCTGAACAGGCGGATGACAGTTCTGTCACCGATCACTGTGCAGAGACAGACCTGTCAGAGTCCTGCTCTCCTCTATGGGGAGATCAGAGGAAAACGGACTGCCTGTCTTTTTTTTTTTTTTTCCCATCTGATCCTCCAGACAGATGGGGGGGAAAAAAAGGATCTCCATCGTCTGGATTTCACGGACGGATCGAATATAGGCGGACATGTCACCCCTAACATCCGCCGCTCCATAGAGGTTAATGGAGTGTCTGATTAGTTCCGCCTGAAAAACTGACAGGCAGACCTGATGGGAAAGCCCGGGGGAAAGGGGCCTTCATGGTCTGTGCTGCAGAGGTAGCAGTCCAAATATTGCAGTATGCACCCACCACGGTCCTGCATGCTGAATTTTTGATGCGTTTTCATCAAAACACGCAATAGTAGTGCAGCTTTAACCCCCTAGGTAGTGACGGTAATACGTGACCTCTTGGCAGGCGGGCTTTGGCGCCAAGAGGCCGCATATTTGCAGACACGGCTGTGCCGACAGCACATTACCGGTGGCTAAATGAAAGCTTTCTGACCTTGTGACCACCATGACAGCCAATCACGGCGGTCACATGATCATAACCCCCAACATCTGAAATCCCTTAAACGACCGGCCCAAAGTAGTTAAACACCTATAAAAATGCAGTGCACAAAAAACACACCACATACATAGGAGCTGGTTCTTACTGGATGGAGCCTCCTCAGGATGCGCTTCTCATGGGTTAGATGGGACCATGTTTAGGCAATGACACGGACTAAATATGGGGATGTGTCCGTATAAGGGCACTGATGTCATCAGCATCTCGCCCCTTTGTTTACGTGTACCATAGGACAGGAGGTGAAGTGTCCCGGTCTGAAGCTGATTGGATAAAAAAAAAGTGAGATTTAATATTTCAGTAAAGCTGCCCACCATAGACAGTTTATATCTCGGTGATGGCGAATCTTGGCACCCCAGATGTTTTGGAACTATATTTCCACTACACTGCAACGTGCCAGAGCTTCGTGGGAAATGTAGTTCCAAAACATCTGGGGTGCCAAGGTTCACCATCACTGTTATATCTCATCCAGTTCAGCGGGAATTTGCTGAGATTTGAACCATGTGTGGGCATGCTGAATATATACCCAAGTTGATCAATCAACTTGTGTACAGCCAGCCTGCTGGATTTTACATACGATTACTTCTAGCAGCTATACCAGCCACTGGCGATAATCACTGTCTTCTCCCAGCAGGGAAAGCAGCCAGCTCATAATGCAGCGACCTGTCATTGATTTGAACAGGCTGCCCGGAACACCTGAGCGTTTAGCATGGCTGGAGAGGGGCCTTCGTCTGAGTGTATGGATCAGAACGCCGTATGAATGAGGTCTGATGGTGGTATTCTGTGAATACATGAATTAAAAATAACTGATATCCGGGTTCAGCACACAGCTGGATGCCTATAGATCAGAACCCTGGAAAACATTTATAATATATGGGAACCTGATTGGTTGAACATTGGTTTGTTTTCTCTTAACTTATAATCTTTTATAATTTTTCATCCTTTTTTGCATCTCAGTGCTGCTGATCTCCTCCAACCTCTTTCATCTGCTTCCTGTCAGCAAGCCCTCAATCTGCTGTCACCTGTACATCATTACTTCCTAATAGTAACATCAGGGGTGCATACCACACACAGACCCTTATAGACTGCACTGGGGGTGCAGGTAACAGAGTGACAACACAGGAGCACGTTGTGGAGACAAGTCACACCCTAAAGCCTCATGGACAGTGAGAGGCTGGAAATTACAGACATTTGCCTGTGCCCAGGTAGCATGCCAGGCATATCCTGCCATTCAAGTTAAAGAGGAGTTCCTTTTTGATTAAAGTCAGCAGCTGCAAAAACTGTAGCTGCTGACTTTTAATAAACAGCCGCTCACCTGTCCCAGGATCCAGGGATCTGCTCATCCCAGCTGTTTTCATCTCCTGTTTTCTGTCCCTGCATCTTAACTGTGGGCACCCAGCTGTGACAGCTTGTGGCTTCATAGCCAGGCAGCCACTGTGCATGCACGAGCCACGATGCGCTTTGTGACATGTCCCAGACGATTGCAAGGAGGGCGGGGGAGAACTTCCACTCTGATCACCTAGGTGGTTTTGAGCGTAGATGGGAGCAGGTACCTGCCAAAATCGGGTACCCACTGCCCCCACATTTCATAAAAGGGAAGCAGGGGAGGTGGCCTTAAAGGGGTTGTAAACCCTTGTGTTTTTTCACCTTAATGCATAGGATGCATTAAGGTGAAAAAACACCTGGCAGTGGCAAGCCCCCCCCCCCCCCGTTTTACTTACCCGAGCCCCGGAACTTCATCCGGCTGGGATGCACTTTTCCTCTGCCCGGGGTTCTTGGCTCTTGATTGGATAGATTGATAGCAGCGCAGCCATTGGCTCCCACTGTTGTCAATCAAATCCAATGACTTGGGAGCGCGCCCGCAAGGTAACCCCCTGGGAGAGCTCTTCTCCTAGGGGGTTATCTGATGTGGGGAGGAGCTGCAAGAGCTGCTGGGGGACCCCAGAAGAGCAGGTTTGGTGCCACTCTGTGCAAAACGAGCTGCACATTGAAGGCAAGTATAACATGTTTGTAAAGCTGTTTATTTAAAAAAAAAAACACTTTAGGTCCGGTTCACACTGCTGCGGGGGGAGATCCGGATGTGATTCGCACCGCACTGCAGTGCAAATCACATCCGATCTCCGTAGCGATGCGAGTTCAGCCATACAGATAGCAAACTCGCACGGGACCCTTTTTTTGGTCCGCAGCAGAATCGGATCGCATGGGTGTTCACACCATGCGATCCGATTCCTGTGCGAGTTTGCAGATCGCACTGCGATATGCGGACGGATCTGGGGGTGTCATTAACATTTCATTGACACTCCCAGCAGTCCGCATAGGGCAGTGCGAACTGCCGGCGGGAGGCATGCGATGCGGGAAAAGGCTGCGGATTCGCGACGTTCCCGCATCGCTATGGTGTGAACCCAGCCTTAAAGCGGAACGTCCCATTTTGGGTGAATCGTCACATTAATGGCTGTATGTGGCTCTTGAAATTTCTGCATTGAAGAAATGTCGCATGCATGGCACAGCTGCATAGAGGCATCAATATTTAGAAGAGTACAGTTGCAGCACTTGTGGCCCACCAGTCTGAAATGTAATGCCGGTTGTGTTTTCAGCCTCTTGCCATCTGTGTGCATGAGGACTTAAACAGGAAGAGGAAGGACCTTCATGGCAGGATCACCAGGTGCAGTCATGTGATAAAGTAAATACACCCCATGGCAACTTTTTCTGCTTATTTGAGCAAGCAAACAGTAGATCTTTGTTCAGACAGTGTCTGCAGATAAAGGTGATTTTTATACAAACGACACATAAAACTGAAATGCATTAGCTTCTTTGTAAAAAGTGAATGTACACTATCAAGTGGTTGTAAACCCTTACATGCTCAGTGAAGTGACTGGCCTCAGGTGATGCACAGAGTTGGGGGGGGGGGGAAGTTGTACCCGTTTATCTGCAGCCTTTTCTCCTCTACAGCCATTCAAAGTCCAGAATTTTATACAGCTTGTCTGAGAGTTCAGAAAAAAGGGGGTGGAGAGCTGAAGTCACACTTTGCTGCTTGGAGGGAAGGGACACACCCCTCTTCACACAGGTACAGAGCTGAGGCTATCAATCACAGGCTGTGTGCTGGAGGTCCCTCCCCTTTCACCTTTTTTCTCTTGGTGTCAGAAAATCTTGTCAGAAGTGATTCATGCAGATAGCAGAGGAACGAAGCAGCAGATGGAAATGCCACTTAGTGCCCTTACTCGAGACAAATACAGACTATAGAGGGATATGCTTTGTTCATATTTCATGTCTGAGATTTACATCCACTTTAAGTCCAAAGAGCTGCATGACATCTCCTGGGCTTATCTTCATTATTTATAGCTGACAGTTTCATTGCACTCCTGGAAGTTGGCTATCGCTGTATTTATGGAAGCCCAGCGCTAATGCTTCAGGTATAAGCTTTTTCAACATTAGATTCAGTGCAGCTTCTATGCCTGCTTTGCCGCCCCTCCTGCCCAGTCACAGAAGCCTTTGTGTTCTCTTGCTTCTGTGAATGGACAGCAGAGGGGATGGGCAGCCATAGCTCCCTTGTATGTCATTATCTCTCACAACTCCATGTGTCATTGTATTGTCTGGCTGACCTAAACCTGTCAGATATAGATAATAGAAATAAGTTCAGGAGATGTCCTGCACCTCCTTGGACTTGACTCATAGTGTGACTTTTTTACAAACTGCCTGAATTCCTTTAAGTCAGCTTTAATTCTAATGTTCTAAATTAATGGAGATGCAGATTTGTCACATGGGGGAAAAATTAAAAACACCCCTACATTCACCTCCACTTCAAATCGATGAAATCCAGAATCTGGTATTCCCGATTAGGTTAGCAATGAATTGGTCTTCTTAGGGAGTTTGTGGAGCCATGGACATTTTAAAAAATTACCAAAATGGTTTCAAAGAAAAAAATAATCTACAAGTGGCAATGGAGTCTAGAAGCTCCAAACCAAGAAGTGACTGTTTTGAGTCTATAAGACGTCTCCAAGAACCCCAAATGTAACTCTGAACAGTTGGGATCAAAGTACTACAGTGCATCTACAATAAGAAAGAGATTAGCCCATATGGGAGATGTGCCAGGAAAAAGCTTTTGCTTTCCAAAAAAATAATATTCTAGCAAGATTACAGTTTTTATATTTGTATGCAAAGGCCAGGCCTTCCAGGCCAGGCCTTCCGGAACAATGTGCTGAAGACTGACCAGTCAAAGATTTTCTAGACCTATTTGCTGCAAACCAAAGACAGGTTTTTAGGTGGACCTCATACCAGCTTTGAAGCATGGTGGTGGAAATGTTATGGTTTTGGGTTGCTTTGCTGGTTGAGGGCCTGGGCAGCTCAGTCATCCAGTCAACTACACATTCTGCATCAGATCGTAATGTGCTTAATGAGAATGTGTGCGAACGTTGAGGTTGACCCAGAAACAAGAGTTTCAACACCATAATGATCTGAAGCAGACCACCAAGGAATGGCTCGAGAAGAAGAAATTAAAGGTTGTAGACTGGGCTAGTCAAAACCCTGTTTTGATTCCCATTGAAATTTTGTAAACCAGAATTTTCTTTATGGAAACCCCAGAAGTATCTTACAGCTGAATAAATTGTGTGTGGACCATGGAGTTGATGTAAGAGACTGCTGGGCAGTTATACAAAACACCTACAGTGCCTCGAAAAATAAATTTTCCACAAAGTGGCACGTAATTGTAAAGTGGAAGGAAAATGATAAACGGATTTCAGTTTATTTTACAAATATCTGAAAAGTGTGACGTGCATTTTGTATTCAGCCCCCTTTACTCTGACACTACTAACTAAAATCTTTTGGGACCCATTGCCTTCAGAAGTCACCTAATTGGTAAATAATAGAATCCACCTGTGTGTAATTTAATCTCAGTATAAATACAGCTGTTCTGTGAGGCCCTCCGGTTTGTTAGAGAACCTTAGTGAAGAAACGGCATCATGAAGGCCAAGGAGCACACCGCACACAGGTCAGAGATAAAGTTGTGGAGAAGTTTAAAGCAAGGTTGGGTTATAAAAAAAATATATATATCCAAGCTTTGAACATCTCTCAGAGCACTGTTCAATCCATCATCTGAAAATGCAAAGAGTATGGCACAACTGCAAACCTACCAAGACATGTCCATCTGCCCAAACTGGCAAGCCTGATAGAGAGCATAATTTCAGAGAAGCAGCCAAGAGGCCCATGGTAACTCTGGAGAAGCTGCAGAGATCCACAGCTCAGGTGGGAGAATCTGTCCACAGGACAACTATTAGTCGTGCTCTCCACAAATCTGCCCTTTATAGAAGAATGGAAAGTAGAAAACCATTATTAAAAGAAAGCCATAAGAAGTCCCATTTGCAGTTTGCGAGAAGCCATGTGGGGGACACAGCAAACATGTGGAAGAAGGTGCTCTGGTCAGCTGAGACCAAAATTGAACTTTGGTCTAAAAGGAAAACACTGTGTGGTCGAAAACGCACACTGCACCATCCCCACTGTGAAACATGATGGTGGAAGCATCATGCTGTGGGGATGCTTTTCTTCAGCAGGGACAGGGAAGCTGGTCAGAGTTGATTGGAAGATGGATGGAGCCGAATACAGGGAAATCTTAGAAGAAAACCTGTTAGAGTCTGTAAAAGACTTGAGACTGGGGCGGCGGTTTCACCTTCCAACAGGACAACGACCCTAAACATACAGCCAAAGCTACAATGGAATGGTTTAGATCAAAGCATATTCATGTGTTAGAATGGCCCAGTCACAGTCCAGACCTGAATCCAATTGAGAATCTGTGGCAAGACTTGGAAAATTGCTGTTCAGACGCTCTCCATCCAATCTGACAGCTTGAGCTATTTTGCAATGAAGAATGGGAACAAATGTCACTCTTTAGATGTGCAAAGCTGGTAGAGACATCCCCAAAAAGACTTGCATTTGTAATTGCAGTGAAAGGCGATTCTACAAAGTATTGACTCAGAGGGGCGCCATACATATGTACCCCACACTTTTCACATATTTATTTGTAAGGCATATTGAAAACCATTTATCATTTTCCTTCCACTTCACAATTATGTGTCACTTTGTGTTGATCCATTACATAAAATACCAAGAATATACATTTACGTTTTTGATTGTAACATGACAATGTGGAAAATCTCCAGGGGTATGAATACTTTTTCAAGGCACTGTACAAGGAATCCGTTCTGCTACAGGGAACAATGCCAGAGTCTGAGGCTGAGGATTTGCCTCTTCTGAGGGTTTAGCTCTTCCACAGTACACTATTGTAATGATGATTTTTGTGGAATAAATGATTGAAAAGGCACATTTTTCTTGTGTTCTTACTTGCCTGTGGTATATCACTTTTATCTATAGGCACTGTTTGGTTAAGGATCTAATGTTTGCCTGCTCAAATTAGTCAACATTTTCCATTTTGAGTTGTATATTTACTCTTTCATATGACTTTTAAGAAAAGCTGCAGAATTGAATACATTGAAAAACGTCACTTCATGGCGTCATAATACATGATCTTGGATAGGTAGGTGTGGGCAGAGCTGTGTGAAGTCGTACAGAGTCCTCCCTGGCCCGAGGTGTGTCTGGCTGACTCACTGTGCACCAGAATGTTTGTGCTGTAAATAATATATGAAGGTCATTTTAGGGTTGATTTACTAAAGCTGGAGAGTGGAAAATCTGGTGCAGCTCTGCATAGAGACCAATCGGCTTCCAGGTTTTATTATTAAAGTGTTGTAAAGTCTTTATTATTTTTATAGGGGAAAAAAAAAACATGTTTAAAATGACCTGCTCTGTTGCAGTGGATTTGCACAGATCAGCCCAGATCCTCCTCTTCTCGGGCCCCTCTTCTGTGCTCCTGGCCCCTCCCTCCGGTTCAACAAGCAGCTAGCTCCCTGTGTCCATTCAGACATGGAGCCCTGACCCAGCCCCATCCCCTCTCTCCCCTGATTGGTTAGCTGAGTTTGACAGCAGCGGGAGCCAATGGCGCCGCTACTTTTTTTTTCCCAATTAGGAAGGAGAATCTTGGTCGGCTGAGGCGCTTGTAGACATCGCTGGACAGAGAGGGACCTCAAGTAAGTATTGGGGGGGGGGGACTTCTGCACACACAAGGCTTTTTTATCTTAAAGTGCTTGTAAACCCTTACAAACCACTCTGACCTACAGGTAAGCCTAGATTAAGGCTTACCTGTAGGTCCAAGAAATATCTCCTAAATCTTCACGGTTCAGGAGATATTTGCCTGAAGATGGGCACCGCTGTCAGCGGCACGCAGGCGAACTGAGCGTGGCATCGTCGATGACAAAGATGCCACGCGTCTCGGCTCCCGTGCGCATTCGTGGGAGTGATGTCATTGCGGCTTCGCCGAATGACAGCGGCGGAGCTGCGAGACCCCACCAAGAAGATGGATGCGGCGGACTACAGGGGACAGCGGTGACTTTGCTGGCTCCTGTGTCAGGTAAGTGACACATAATGGGCTACTATGCGATGCACAGTAGTCCATTATGCTTTGCCTTTGCAGGGAATGAAAGAGGAAGTAAACTCATCAGGGTTTTCTTCCTCTTTAATGCATAGAATGCATTAAAGCGGAGCTCTGCTGTGTTTTCTTTTTTTTAAGTCGGTAGCTACAAATACTGCAGCTGCTGACTTTTAAAATAAGGACACTTACCTGTCCAGGGCGTGCCGATATCTGCACCCGAAACCGATCTGTCCCTCAGCTCTTGGGTGCTGCCACCACCATTTTCGGTAAGGGAATCAGGCCTTGCGGCTTCTCTACCTAGTTCCCTACTGCACATGTGCAAGTCGCACTGCACGTTCCCACTGGTCCCTGCTGTCTTCTGGGGCCTGTGTGTCTCCCAGAAGACAGCAGGGGTTGGGGGGGGTGGGTAGGTGCCGGAAGTGGCCTAGATACCCCCCGAAAGGTACCAAATATGACACCGGGGAGGAACCAGGAAAAGCGGAAGTTCCATTTTTGGGTGCCCATTCATTTCAATGTGCAGGAGCAGTGTATTCCCCTGCTTTTTCACTGCTCCAAAGATGCTGCAGGACTCTTTATATGTCCTGCCATCGCATCGCCATGCTTTCACACTGCGACTGCAGGGGAGATGCTTTACAGGTGCTATTTGAAAAATGCCCCAGTGTGAAAGGGATCTTACTGTGAGCAGTAAATTGAGACAAAATAAAATTGTTAGAAATGTTCCATACATAGAGTATTTTGACACCTAGGGCTCCTCTACGTGATATAGCAATAAAGGAACAGGGGACGCCATCATCTAAGTGTAGACTTTATTAACCATGAGTAAAAAGATGATAGGCACTCACGTAAGCCTCAAAAAATGGTAATTGCGTAAGCCCCAAAACGCATAGTCATGCCCTTGTTGTTGCTGTCATCTTGCTGTCACACCCTGACATTATTACGCTCCTGAGTTCTGCAATGTAGTGCGTTCCGCACTAGTTTGATTGGCATCTACACACTCTAATCTGCAACACCTGGTCATTTCCGTGGCTAATTCTGCAGATGCCCACAGGATTGTTTCCTGTGTCTTTTTTATCATTTACAGCATGTGAGTGTGTGATGGAACCATTTGGCACACTGCTTAGGTGCTTCCGCCAAACCATTCCAGCAGACCAAGAGCGAATACCAGCCCTTTTACCTCAAGCATCGTACACAGACACGATGTTGAGAGAACCAAATGAATCACTTTATTAGACAGACATACAGGTTTTTATACACTTCAAAAGTAGGTCAGTCCCCACATGAAAATGAGGTAAAGTTGACACAAACAAGGCTAATCCCATCATCATAACTTCCAAGAGTTGGCCAACAGACCGAAACAAGAGGTGGCTCAATTAACAATGGGAATGCTCCCCTAGGAGGCACACAAATGGAAATGCACACGTGATAAACAGATTATAGCAGGAGACCCCAGTCTGAAGCAGTCATTGCTGGTTTGGGCATAGAGACCCCAAATATGTATCTGGGTTCTCCAGTTCCCAGAGTGTGTGTTTTGGGGGTCCCCCAGGCACACACCTCCCAAAGAGTAGTGTTCCCCTAAATGCCAGGTCCCATAGTCTGTGGGTAGGAGGCTTGCTCCTAGTCCCCTCCAAAAGCCTCTGTCCCAGTTTGGTCTGCCACAAAGTTCACATTATCTTAGATGGTGGCGCCCCCTGTTCCTTTATTTCTTTGTAGAATACAGGTACAGAGGATCTATCCTGAAGAGCTGCAGCTATCCATAGGATACCTATACAGTATGTTAAATTTGGACCATGTTAAAAATGATTTCAAGTCCCTTTTCGCCTATTACTTTAACCTAGTTGCACATAAACAATTTATTTTTAAGTAATATATTCCTTCACATTGGTGGCTAGTAGAGAAATATCCACTTTATACTGGTGGTCATTGAAGAAGGGCTCCTTAAGCTAGCTATAGACATTATGATTTCCCTTGTTCAGCCCCAAAACCTCAGCGAGAGAAGTCGCTTGGTTCCCCCATCCACGCCAAACTGTGTGGATGGACGAATCTGCAGTGCTAGCTATTGTATTCTGAGAGGTGGCCCCTGTGGCTAACGGAATACCTACTAACCTGCTAACGGAACAGCTACTGCAGCTGATTGGATACAGGTACTGTTCTGCCGACAATTTTCCGCCCACCTCCTTTGACAAAAGTTGAATGAAAATTTACTTTTGTCAATCTGGGTGGTGCCAACAGGGCCGCCCATGTAAAGAAATTTGGACCGTTCCTGCCGAATCAGCCAATCTGTGTATGGTCAGTGGTAAAGGTGTCCTACTTACATTGTTGGCGAGTGGGAGATTAACCCTTTTACTGGTGGTCAGAGGGAAAAATTCTCCTTATGTCGGTGTTCAGAGGGAAGAATGTCTGATTTGCAGATATCAAAAAAGACCACTGGTGTCCTTGGGATCACTTTTTATTTTTTTTTTATATGTATAACGACTTGCCGACCGCAATATGTATATGTACATGTTGTGGTTTGCAAGTGGTTTACTGGGGTTATGGCTAAGGCTCGGTTCACACAGGGGCGGCGCGACTTGCAGCGCGACTCACAGACGTGACCTGCAAACGACTTCAGCGGCGACTTGCAAAACGACTTCTATATAGAAGTCAATGCAAGTCACCTGAAGTCGCCCCAAAAGTAGTACAGGAACCTTTTTTCTAAGTCGGAGCGACTTGAGTCACTCCGACTTAGAACGGTTCCATAGCACAGAACGGAGCGCGACTTGTCAGGCGGCTAAGTCGCCTGGACAACTCGCCCCTGTGTGAACGGAGCCTTAAGCTATCAGCCATAACCTCGGTATTTTATTTTAATTCTTTTCAGCCACCGGCTGACTTTCTCAAGAAACAAATTACATTCGAAAGCCACTGTGCACAAACCATGTGACATAAAATTGCAACAATCACTATTTTTATTTTCTCTGCTAAAAATATATACTGTGTGTGTGTGTGTGTGTGTGTGTGTGTGTGTGTGTGTGTGTGTATTACAGTATCTCACAAGCGTGAGTACACCCCTCACATTTTTTTGTAAATATTCTATTCTATCTTTTCATGTGACAACACTGAAGAAATGAGACTTTGCTACAATGTAAAGTAGTGAGTGTACAGCTTGTATAACAGTGTACATTAGCTGTCCCCTCAAAATACCTCAACACACAGCCATTAATGTCTAAACTGCTGGCAACAAAAATGAGTACACCCCTAAGGAAAAATGTCCAAATTGGGCCCAATTAGCCATTTTCCCTGCCTGGTGTCATGTGACTCTTTAGCGTTACAAGGTCTCAGACGTGAATGGGGAGCAGGTGTGTTAAATTTGGTGTTATCACTCTTACTCTTGCATACTGGTCACTGGACGGTTCAACAAGGCACCTCAATGCAAAGAACTCTCTGAGGATCTGAAAAAAAAAAAGAATTGTTGCTCTACATAAAGATGGCCTAGGCCAGTGATGGCGAACCTTGGCACCCCAGATGTTTTGGAAAACGACATTTCCCATGATGCTCATGCAGTCTGCAATGTAGTTGAGCATCATGGGAAATGTAGTTCCAAAACATCTGGGGTGCCAAGGTTCACCATCACTGGCCTAGGCTATAAGAAGATTGCCAAGACCCTGAAACTGAGCTGCAGCGCTGTGGCAAAGGCCATACAGCGGTTTAACACTACAGGTTCCACTCAGAACAGGCCTCGCCATGGTCGACCAAAGAAGTTGAGTGCACGTCTCATCATCGTATCCAGAGGTTGTCTTTGGGAAATAGAAGTATGTGTGCTGCCAGCATTACTGCAGAGGTTCAAGGGGGGGGGTCAGCCTGTCAGTGCTCAGACCATACGCCACAAATTGGTCTGCATGGCTGCCATCCCACGAAGCCCCTTCTAAAGGTAATGCACAAGAAAGCCTGCAGTTTGCTGACGAGAAGCAGATTAAGGACATGGATTACTGGAACCATGTCCTGTGGTCTGATGAGACCAAGATAAACGTATTTGGTTCAGATGGTGTCAAGCGTGTGTGGTGGCAACCAGGTGAGGAGTACAAAGGCAAGTATGTCTTGCCTACAGTCAAGCATGGTGGTGGGAGTGTCATGGTCTGGGGCTGCATGAGTTCTGCCAGCACTGGGGAGCTACAGTTCATTGAGGGAACCATGAATGTCAACATGTACTCTGACTTACGGAAGCAGAGCATGATCCCTTTCGAGACTGGGCCGCAGGGGCAGTATTCCAACATAATGAACCCAAACACACCTCCAAGAGGAGGAGAGGAAGAGAACGAGAACTCCATGCCCACGAGGGTTAAGGCAGTGCTGGAAAATGATGGCCACATAAAATATTGACACTGGCCCAATCTGGACATTTTCACTTAGAGGTGTACTCACTTTTGTTGCCAGTGGTTTAGACATTAATGGCTGTGTGAGTTATTTTGAGGGGACATCAAATTTACACTGTTATACAAGCTGTACACTCACTACTTTATATTGTAGCAAATGAAAAGCTATAACATATTTACAAAAATGTGAGGGGTGTACTCACTTTTGTGAGATACTGTGTGTGTATGTGTAATATAAATCCATCTCCATCTCTATCCTCTCCATCTCCATGTAGTTTTCTAGTAAAAAATACTTTTTTAAACAAAGTGCCAGAAAATGCTTGCTCTTCAAGTGGTTAATCGTTCGAAAATTAATCATGGAACCCCTAGCAACCTCTGGAGGAACCCTGGTTGACATGTTGGAAACCCCAGAAGATAGTGTGATTCTTTTCCTCTATGGCATGGTCATAATTGTTGTCCATCAGATAACACAGGCAGTGGCACTTAACTTTGGTCGCCTATATCTCACTACCAATTGATAAACCTCTTGCTGATAGACTCCCTGATGTTGAAAAGTTGCAGGCAGCCCTAATCTGCTTGTGTATAGACGGCTAGAGTCCAGTCTAGTATCCAATAGGGGGAGATAGCCTGCCACTGGCTATAACAGAACTGCAAAGATCTAATGTATATATATATTTTTTTTATTTTAAATGGAATAGCTGGTTCCTGGAACTTGTCTATTTCTAAGTTCTACTGTGTTAGATGTATGCTACAGTATATTTTAATTATTATTATTATGTTATTGCAGTGTTTCCGTACTGATTATGTTTGTCTTGTTTTGCAGCTGGCCATGTCTTCATCAAGTAAGTGTTTTATGCTTTTACTTGCCAAAGTTTACTTTGAATACGTTGTGGTGCAGTGCTATCTCTCTGGGCCCAGTTCACACCATAAAAACACAGTCCAGATGTGTCCCTGCATGCATGTTTTTGACGCATTCCGGTGCACCCCCCCTCTATTCCCTCACCTTAATTAAGTATATGTGCATTTTTTTTTTTTGTGTGTGTGCGTTCTTGATGTGTTTTACCGCATTCCAGTACGGTTCTGTGTAGAAAAAATGCAGCACAGTCTACTTGAGAAAAATGCACGGGATTTTGCCATGATTTTCATAGGTCAGCGACTCCAAAACCGCATCAAAAACACAACATGAGTTCATTTTTGCAACGGTTTCAATGGGGAGGTGCTTTACACCGCAACGGACCAATGTGAAGACATATATAGAATTTAAAATGGATGCATTTTTCTTGAGCTTTTCTTATGCTTTTTTTTATGCAAAAGTGCTTACAAAATTATTAAAAAGCCAAATATAATACAATTACATATTAAATATATATTTTAAAAACTCAGTTTCGGTCAAGTGTATCCTGAATTTTCAGTTTCGCTGCGCTAATACCTACTTTCCATGCGTTTTTTTTGATGCAGAAAAAAAACGCACTGGACTGCATGTGGTGTGAACCGGCCCTATGTGTGTAAGGTAGACATTTTGTCATATATTTGTTATCATTGCATTATTACACAAATATATGCTGCACAATCCATTGAAGAGCTGCTATACTTTCCGAATTGGCAGTTTCCTGCTGACCTGGTTGAAATTCAGGCTGTGGGTGGCCCTGTCGGCACCACCCAGCTCAACGAATTTCAACGAACTATTGTTGGCCAAACAGTGAGTTCATCCAATCGGCTGCAGTCACGGTTCAGGTATTCTGACAGCTACGGGTGCCGTATATAACAGCTGGCATTGCAGATTCCCTAATCCAATGCTATTTAGTCTGGATGGGCAAATCAAGTGATTTCTCTTGTTCGGCACACAGGGCAGAATGTGAGAACCTGCATGTGAATGGCCAGCTTTAGGCACAATTGTGCTTTATGGCACAGTAATAGTTCTAGTTCTTGGTGAATTTTTCTTTGGATGCGTTCCCTGAAAAAGAAATTGGGCCTTACAGTGTTGGCCAGTAATGAAGTGTATAAGTGACCTAACCTTCTCAATACTGCTAAATGTATGAGCCTTCAACCATGATCCCGGCACTGTTTTTTGATCCGGCGATTTTCTCTTCTGGTACAATATAATTTTTTTTTTTTTTATTGTAATAAGTATAACATTTTCACCAACATTGACCCACGTAGGGGTACAGCACAGTGGACAGAACAGAAAGGTGGGGGCAGGAGAAGTCCAATCAAAGAACTTTTATAAATGTCCATTGGGCGATCTAGTGGGATAAACCAAAGGTCACTAATGCCGCGTACACACGATCAAACAATCCGGTGGAAAAGTCCGGCAAACTCAAGTCCGCCAAACAATCCCCCCATGTGTAGCCTCCGGCATACTTTTTTGACCCGACAGTACGGCGGACTTAGAATTTCGGTTTGCACAAAAATTTGCACGCCGTACTCGCATTTCGGCGGACAATCCGGCCATGTGTATGCAAGTCCGCCGTACTTTTGAAATGAGCGGACTTTTCCCGCCCGGAGAAAAGTCCGCTCATTTCGAGCGGGTCTCCAGGTAGGCGGGGCCTGCGAAGGAGACGTCGCTGGCCCCGCCGCCTGGTATGGACTTAAAGGGGAACCCCAACGCCGAAAAAAATCGGTGTGGGGGTCCCCCCCAAGTCCACAACAGACCCTTGTCCGAGCACGCTGGCCGGCCAGGAAAGGGGGGCGAGCGAGCGCCCCCCCCCTCCTTAGCCGTACCAGGCCGCGTGCCCTCAACATGGGGGGTGCCTTGGGGAAGGGGGGGGCCGCGCGGCCCCCCACCCCAAAGCACCTTGTCCCCATGTTGATGAGGACAAGGGCCTCTTCCCGACTACCCTGGTCGTTGGTTGTCGGGGTCTGCGGGCGGGGGGCTTATCGGAATCCGGGAGCCCCTTTTAATAAGGGGGCCCCCCGGATACCGGTCCCCCACCCTATGTGAATGAGTATGGGGTACAACGTACCCCTACCCATTCACCTGGCGAAAAAAAAGTACAAAAAAAAACACAACACACGAGATTAAATACTTTATTGCACAGCTCTGGGGGTCTTCCGTCTTCGGGGATCTTCTCGCCGGACTCCTCCGCTATCTTCTTGTAGCTCTTTTGCTAGCGGAGGAGCCCGGCTTTCTTCCTCGCCGCCGGCCTCTTCTCCCGACTTCGGGGGTCTTGTCCCCCTCTTCGGTTCTTCTGCCGGGCCACCGCGCCTTCTTATAGCTCTTTTACAGGCGGTGGCCCGGTCTTCTGTCGCCGCTGCCGCCTTCCGTTCTTCTTCTTCTTCTCCTGGAGATGTTGACTCAACGCTCTCTCCGGCCACAATGCCAGGGACGCGCTGCGCGGCCACTTATATAGGGACAAGGGGCGGTGTCACATGGCTTTATGTCACATGGGTTGGTGTCACATGGTGACCCCGCTCCTTACGATGTCAGTCCCCATGTGACATCAACCCATGTGACCAACCCATGTGACATAAAGCCATGTGACACCGCCCCTTGTCCCTATATAAGTGGCCGCGCAGCGCGTCCCTGGCATTGTGGCCGGAGAGAGCGTCGAGTCAACATCTCCAGGAGAAGAAGGAGAAGAAGAAGAAGAAGAACGGAAGGCGGCAGCGGTGACAGAAGACTGGGCCACCGCCTGTAAAAGAGCTATAAGAAGGCGCGGTGGCCCGGCAGAAGAACCGAAGAGGGGGACAAGAGCCCAGAAGTCGGAAGAAGAGGCCGGCGGAGAGGAAGAAAGCCGGGCTCCTCCGCTAGCAAAAGAGCTACAAGAAGATAGCGGAGGAGTCCGGCGAGAAGATCCCTGAAGACGGAAGACCCCCGGAGCTGTGCAATAAAGTATTTTATCTCGTGTGTTGTGTTTTTTTTTTTTGTACTTTTTTTTTCGTCAGGTGAATGGGTAGGGGTACATTGTACCCCATACTCATTCACATAGGGTGGGGGACCGGTATCCGGGGGCCCCCTTATTAAAGGGGGTTCCCAGATTCCGATAAGCCCCCCGCCCGCAGACCCCGACAACCAACGGCCAGGGTTGTCGGGAAGAGGCCCTTGTCCTCATCAACATGGGGACAAGGTGCTTTGGGGTGGGGGGGCCGCGCGCCCCCCCTCTCCAAGGCACCCCCCATGTTGAGGGCACGCGGCCTGGTACGGCTCAGGAGGGGGCGCTCGCTCGCCCCCTTTCCTGGCCGGCCGGGTAGCGTGCTCGGACAAGGGTCTGTTGTGGACTTGGGGGGGGACCCCCACACCGTTTTTTTTTTTTTTTTTTTTTTTTTTTTTTCGGCGTTGGGGGTTCCCCTTTAAGTCCATACCAGGCGGCAGGGCCAGCGACATCTCCTTCGCGGGCCCCGCCTACCTGGAGACCCGCTCGAAATGAGCGGACTTTCCTCCGCGTGTGTGGGCGAGTCCGTTCATTTCGAAAGTACGGCGGACTTAGTATGCCGTATTAGTCCGCTGAAAAAGTGCCGTGTGGGCAAGTAGCCCGTTCGAAAATTCCGACGGACAGTTTGGCGGACGTCCGCCAGACTAAGTACGTCGGACAGACGGCTACGTGTGTACGCGGCTTTAGGGCCATCTAACAGGGGCGCCGGGTTGCAGATGCATTGGTTTACAGCAGAGGGTAATGTGTGTACTGGTCTATTGGACACCCCCAGCACAAGTCGGAGTGAGCCATCTGTAGAGATGTACAAAAAGGGGGAAAAAAAAGAGGAAACTTTGGACTCCAGCAACAGTGGCCGTCTGCCAATAAAAGTTTGTCGAAGGACTGAGGGTCACCCAAGGACAGAAGAGACCGAGGGCAGCCATGAGCACGGTCTCTGCAGTGAAGAAAAGAAGGAAGGGTGGGGAGAGAGAAAGACAGAAGAAGGATCGAGAATGGGCACAGAGGGTTGGAGAAGGACAAGTCTTGCAGGAGTGGATGGTAGGCAAGTTAGTTCTTAGCCCTTGTACACACGGTCGGACATTCCGACGGAAAACGTCCGATCGGACAGTGTTGTCGGATAATCTGACCGCGTGTGGGCTTCATTGGACTTTTTCCATCGGAATGTCCGACCAGCAAAGTTTGAAAGCTGGATATAAAAATTTTCCCACAACATGATCCGATCGGACTTTGTCCGATCGTTTGTAGACAAATCCGATCGGACAAACTGCTACGCAAGCTCAGATTAAAATCCGAGACCAAAGCTATTGGCTACTAGCCGCAACGTAGTCACGTCGTAACTAAATTACGTCATCCCGTTACGAACTATCGGATTTTCCGACAACTTTGTCCGACCGTGTGTATGCAACACCAGTTTCGGGCAAAATCCGATGGATTTTGTTGTCGGAATGTCCGACCGTGTGTACAAGGGCTTGGCGACCCAGGCTGCTCTGGTGTAAGGTGGGAAGAGCGTAGGACCACCAAGGTGACCATACTTTGAGAAATTTGGAGTGGGAATCATTAAAAATACTTGACTGACGATTTTATCTTTTATGTAAAAGTGATCAGAGAAGCTTTGAAGAAGCTGGATTTCTTTTACAGACACTTTTACTGATGGTCCTCCCGCTGTGTGACATTAGAAACCTGGAAGTGACAAGGATTTTGTCACTTTTCTGGTTTTAGTTTGTTGTGTACAAACCGGTACTGGCTTGTGAAAGCATCTGATGAAACCAATGTTGGTTTCAGATGCTTTTTGAAGCCAGAGGAGAGATATAAACCCCAGATCTCTTCATAAAGAGGACCTGTCATGGCTTTTACTATCGTAAGGGATGTTGTTGACCCCTTGTAATAGCAATAAAGTTGAGCAAAATATTTTTAAAGGAACTGTAAAAAACAAAAAAAAAAACCTAAATGTAAAAAAAAATGAGGTGACCCTAAATCAAAGATGAACATGCACGTACGCAGATGCAAACAGCGATCGCACCACACATGAGAAATCGATTTGAACGTCAGAATGAGAACAATATTTCTAGGACCAGATCTCCGGTGTAACTCAAAGGTGAGCAACTCTTATTCAGGGAAGTTCTTGTTGAATCAGCATTAAAATCATGTGTTTGGTTGTACTTGCAGAATAAACTTGTGTGTCCTGTAACACTGATAAGCCAGGTGTGACTCAGGTGACATAGTTGCCACCTTCAGTATCAGGCTATTTATTTTCTGGGTTCTCGAAGAACAAGCCCAGCCCATAGTGATCTGTTGGGAGGCTCTTATAGAAGGATTATGAATCCTCAGTGGTGACGCTTGTAAATGGAGACACCATGCACTCTGAGACCGGCCACGTCATGTATTGCTTAGTGTCTGCTCTTAGGATATGGTCAGGTTACACCATAACAACTGTGCTGGCACCACAAACAAAGTTCTTGCATTGCTTTGAAATGTGAATTTAAGGATTAGTGTAGACAGGAAATTTGCTGCTGAAATGCATTTGTGAAATATTTTTGCAGGATCTGGAATGTGGAGTTTTTACATTTGGAATAGGCTTGTATGGAGCTGTGCGGACTTGTATTTTTAGGGCTTTTGTCATACATTGTGGTAATTTTGTTTCTACATGCAACATGTCCTGTTCTGCTGTGTTGGACCCCAAATTCATGAATAAATACCGTCCTACTGAAATGTTTTGGCAGCGACACACAGTGGGTCTCGTAGCTCCATACACTGTGATATTAACTGAAAGGAAACGCATACATTGGAGAAAATAATTATTTAATCCCCTGCAGATTTTGTAGGTTTGCCCACTTATAAAGAAATGAAGGGTTTATCATTTTTTATCATAGGTGTATTTTAAATGATAGAGACAGAATATCAGCCAACAATCCAGAAAAAACAAATACCAATATTATAAATTGCGTTGCAGTTCAGTGAGTAAAATAAGTATTTGATCCCCAAGCAAAACATGACTTAGTACTTGGTGGAGAAATCCTTGTTGGCAATCAGAGGTAAGACGTTTCTTGTAGTTGGTGACCAGATTTGCATACATCTCAGGAGGGAATTTTTTTCTTTATTTTTTTTCTTTAATTTCTGCTATAAAACATATGCAATTTAAAAAAATTGGAAAATCGAATTTCTTAATAAATTTAGGCCAGTATGGATTCTGCTACGTATACCGCTAAGTGCATATTTATTGGTTTATGTGAATTTTATAGCGCCTGGAAACTATGGGATATATACTAGAATTTTTATGTATTCTTCCTTTTTTTTTTTTTTTTTTTTTTTATACTAGTAATGGCGTCAATCAGCGAATTATAGTGTGACTGCAAAATTGCGGCAGACCAATTGGACACTAACTGACACGTTCAACACTTTTTGGCAACCAGTGACACTAATGCAGTGATCAGTGCTAAAAATATGCACTGACATTGTACTAATGACACTGGCTGGGAACATCTGGAGTGATCAAAGGGTTAACTGTGTGTACAGTGTGGTTGCTTTTACTAACGATATGGATTCTAGTCACACACATTCAGGAAGACAGAATCCAACCCTCCCCCCCCCCCCCCCCCCAGAACAGGGACCTGCCTTGTTTACATGGGCAGATGTCCGTTCTGTGATATTGAAGATCGGCAGGTCCTGGAGGACATTGAGTGCCCGGCACCCACAGATCGGCTTCTGCGATGAATATTCATAGCAGATGCGGTACGTGCACACCCCCTGCAAGCAAGGTGGAAGTCCGGAGTCGCATATCTATACATGGTCCAGCGCACAGCTAAACTGCTGTAGGGTGGTCAGCAAGTAGTTAAATAGGGTGTCCCAGGAAGGGAGGCCCCCTTTTGGGTTTGGCAGAGATGGAGGGTCCCTCGTGGTGTCTGAGAAGGGGCCTCCAGTCATACTTCCCCCTCACCATCAGGCCGTATCCCAGTGGTGTATGTAGCCCCCCTTCAGATTGCATGCATCACATGGTGGCTCAGAGATGGAGGCGGGCTGCTGACGTAATTATGCTTTGGTGATGTCACCTCCTGAATGTCTATCTTATAGTAAAAGCTCACCACAACTGCATGCATTACAAACGGTTGTGGTATGGTCCCAATTACTTAAAGCGGTGTTCCCCCTGGGAAGAAAAAAAATAAGTCGGCAGCTACAAATAGTAGTAGTATACAAAATAAAGATACTTGCCTGTCCAGGGAGCCCGCCATGTTGGCACCCCATCCGATTTACGGATCGGCTGGTGGGTGCTGCCGCCGATCGCCGTAGGGGAAGCCAGCAGTGAAGCCTTTTTGCTTCACAGCCGGCTCCCTACTGCACATGTGCGAAGAATTCTGCGCTTTCGAATTGGCTCAGCGGCAGGGGAAGGAGTAGGGGGGTGGCTGAACTTCTGAGGGAAGGCGCTGTCACCCAGAAGCGTGGCGAAGGGTACCTGTCAAAAACAGGTCCCTGTTCCCCACCTTCCTCCTGAAAGGTGCCAAATGTGGGGAGAGAGATCAGCAGAAGTTCCAGTTTTAAATGGAACTTTGCTTTTAAATGGATTGCTGTTGGCAGCGGTTCCATCTGCCAAACGCAATATGTACTGAACACAGATCTGCCTGTATAAAGAAGGATGTCAGGAATGACCAGGAGGTTTAGCACTGTACATGCTCTGCAGGCAATGTATAAAAAAAACAAAAAAAAAACTGCTAGAAGCAAAAATACGTTATCCAAACCTTTCATGTCTCTTCTGCCCAAAAAAAAAAAAATCTATGTTCTAGCAATATTTTATTGTTTCACTTTAAAGTGGAACTTTGCCCATAACAACTTGATAAAAAATTATTCTTTAGCGAAGGACATACATTTCACAGTAACAATTTATGCTACTCGCGTTAGTGTGCGCTGTAAATTGTCTCCACCATTGCTCCTGTCTCTTCTCGCTGGAGGATGCCATTTTGCTGAAGCCAAGAGCCCCCTGAGCATTGGTAAATCTTTAGGCTGTCAGCAGATTTACCTCTAAATGTTTGGCACAGTGCTGAAAAATGAAGAGCAACTGAGCATGTGCAGAGCCCCGGGAGGACATCGTATGACGGAACATGAATGGCGGGGTCAGGACGCTGATGCCATCATGCTGTCCAGGATTGTACTCGCATACAAACTACAGTGGCTGGAGACAATTTGGACACACATCAATGCCTATCATACATATGAATATCGTGGCATGATTTACTGGTGATTACCTGGCAAACTTGCTAAAAAATATCTCTGATTCAAGTATTGATTACAGAAAGGAGCAGCTGCTGGTTTATAATTTGACCAGCTATTGGATCTGGTGAGTAAGTTTGGTACGGCTGGTGGAGGATCACATTCGGTGCTATTGTCACAAATTTATCAGTACACAAGTTTCACTGCATGATCGCAGATTGATGCGTGAAGAATGAACGTTTTTTTATATATATGTATACATATATACATTTTTTTTACACGCACATGATTTTATTGATCAGTTTTCACATTTTTTTTTTTTTTGGGTTTACTTTATCTCTGTTCATGCACTATATATTTTTTTTGTCTTTGGAGAACAACATTTATGGACTTTATTATACACACAGAAATTGCAAAAAATATATATATATATATATATATATATATATATATATATATATATATATATATATATATATATATATATATATATATATATATACACCGGTAATAATTTTTTCATTCGTTTTGATCAGCGCTGCTTTATTACAATTTTTAATTGGAGCAGCTGTGATCTACAGGCTATCAAGTATCATCTTTTTTTTTTTTTTTTTTTTTTTTTTTTTTTTTTTTTTAACCATCTCGTTTTAGAAGTCTTTGGAGCTATATTGTGTTCCTGATGTGCAGACAGTTAATTGCTGGGTTTTAAACAGCATAAGTGCTTATTTTTAATGTTTTTCTTATCTATACCTGAAAAAGTGAGCAGCCTAAAGTGATCTATCAGGACTTAATTTTCTGACTAAAGTTCCACTTAAAGGTAGCAAAGGCAAAAGCTGATTATTTATTATAGCAAGCCAGGTTTCTTTGGTGTTTGTAATTGGCTTGGAAAAAAGACCAAAGCCTGCTCAGTGGAGTCTGTTCTGATAACTCACATTCTAATGTTTCATAATTTCATAGTAAGGTTGAATAAACACACCAGTCCATCCAGTTCAACCTGAGTGTCTACAATTGTACCTATCCCTGTACATTGCACACTCGCATCAGTCCCTACCCTCAAGCAGCCCACAATCCAAGGTCCTCATTCATATACTAGGGCCAATTTTTGGACAGAAGCCAATTAACCTACCTGCATGTCTTTGGATTGTGGGAAGAAACCGGAGTACCTGGAGGAAACCCACACAGACAAAGGGAGAACATGCAAACTCCAGGCAGGTAGTGTTGTGGTTGGGATGCGAACCAGCAACCCTTCTTACTGCTAGGTGAGAGTGTGAACCACTACATCACTGTGCCGTCTAATGTGTTTGTTTTATTCTTACAAGACCGGTGTGTGGAAAGGTTACTGTGTTATAGAATATTACATAAGTTCTGGGAAACTGAGTCATGACATGATGATTTCACACTCTACACCAACACTGAGAAGCCAAACCATTACCCCTTTTCAGAGCTGTGCAATCTTTAAGAAACGTTTTGTAAATGCTCCAACTTCTCTAATGTCTCTGTATTTGTCCTATTTCTTGCTTCTAGTGGTTCGAAACCCGACCAGAGCGCCAAGAGTGTCCTGTGTGTAAAGCGGGCATCAGTCGAGAGAATGTCATACCAATATATGGCAGAGGAGACAACAACCAGCAAGACCCCAGGTGAGGCACAGAAGGGAGCTATGAGTCTGTCCTCCTCCTGCAAAGTGACACAGACAGAAGGGATCTGAGTCCTCTTTCCTCTCCCTCCTTCCTCTTTCCTCTCCCTCCTTCCTCTTTCCTCTCCCTCCTTCCTCCTTCCTCCTTCCTCTTTCCTCTTTCCTCCTTCCTCTTTCCTCTTTCCTCTCCCTCCTTCCTCTTTCCTCTCCCTCCTTCCTCTTTCCTCTCCCTCCTTCCTCTTTCCTCTCCCTCCTTCCTCTTTCCTCTTTCCTCTTTCCTCTTTCCTCTTTCCTCTTTCCTCTTTCCTCTCCCTCCTTCCTCTTTCCTCTCCCTCCTTCCTCTTTCCTCTCCCTCCTTCCTCTTTCCTCTCCCTCCTTCCTCCTTCCTCTTTCCTCCTTCCTCTTTCCTCTCCCTCCTTCCTCTTTCCTCTCCCTCCTTCCTCTTTCCTCTCCCTCCTTCCTCTTTCCTCTCCCTCCTCCCTCCTTCCTCTTTCCTCTCCCTCCTCCCTCTTTCCTCTCCCTCCTTCCTCCTTCCTCTTTCCTCTCGCTCCTTCCTCTTTCCTCTCGCTCCTTCCTCTTTCCTCCTCGCTCCTTCCTCTTTCCTCCTCGCTCCTTCCTTCCTCTTCCCTCCTCGCTCCTTCCTTCCTCTTCCCTCCTCGCTCCTTCCTTCCTCTTCCCTCCTCGCTCCTTCCTTCCTCTTCCCTCCTCGCTCCTTCCTTCCTCTTCCCTCCTCGCTCCTTCCTTCCTCTTCCCTCCTCGCTCCTTCCTTCCTCTTCCCTCCTCGCTCCTTCCTTCCTCTTCCCTCCTCGCTCCTTCCTTCCTCTTCCCTCCTCGCTCCTTCCTTCCTCTTCCCTCCTCGCTCCTTCCTTCCTCTTCCCTCCTCGCTCCTTCCTTCCTCTTCCCTCCTCGCTCCTTCCTTCCTCTTCCCTCCTCGCTCCTTCCTTCCTCTTCCCTCCTCGCTCCTTCCTTCCTCTTCCCTCCTCGCTCCTTCCTTCCTCTTCCCTCCTCGCTCCTTCCTTCCTCTTCCCTCCTCGCTCCTTCCTTCCTCTTCCCTCCTCGCTCCTTCCTTCCTCTTCCCTCCTCGCTCCTTCCTTCCTCTTCCCTCCTCGCTCCTTCCTTCCTCTTCCCTCCTCGCTCCTTCCTTCCTCTTCCCTCCTCGCTCCTTCCTTCCTCTTCCCTCCTCGCTCCTTCCTTCCTCTTCCCTCCTCGCTCCTTCCTTCCTCTTCCCTCCTCGCTCCTTCCTTCCTCTTCCCTCCTCGCTCCTTCCTTCCTCTTCCCTCCTCGCTCCTTCCTTCCTCTTCCCTCCTCGCTCCTTCCTTCCTCTTCCCTCCTCGCTCCTTCCTTCCTCTTCCCTCCTCGCTCCTTCCTTCCTCTTCCCTCCTCGCTCCTTCCTTCCTCTTCCCTCCTCGCTCCTTCCTTCCTCTTTCCTCTCGCTCCTTCCTTCCTCTTTCCTCTCGCTCCTTCCTCTTTCCTCTCGCTCCTTCCTCTTTCCTCTCGCTCCTTCCTCTTTCCTCTCGCTCTTCTTGTCCTCCTCCTGCAGGGTGACACAGACAGAAGGGATCTATGAGTTGTCCTCTTTCCGCCTTCCTCAGTCCTCCTTCTCCCCCACCCCCACAGAAGGGAGCTATGAGTCTGTCCTCCTCCTGCAGGGTGACGCCTATGGAAACTATGCGTTTGTCCTTCTTTCTGTAGGGTGACACAGAAGGAAGATGCTACTGCCTCGTGCCCTGTAACCCTCGTCTTTTTACTAATATATAAGACTTTTGTATTGTGACAAATTTGTCACTTTTTTTTTCCCTCCTGTTTCTCAGGTTGAGGACTCCTCCAAGACCTCAAGGACAGAGACCAGAACCAGAGAACAGAGGGGTAGGTTGTTTGTGGTAAATCAAATGCCCTTATTTCATTTTTAAATTGTAATTTGTGTGTTTGTATATTTCTTAATTGTATAATGTTCTCGCTCAGTGTAGACGAGCATCTCCTTTACTCCATGGTCTAAAACCATCCTGAATCTAAACGCATTGGTTTTTAAAGTGATATTAAATCTCTCATGGCTTACTTGTACGTACAGGTAAGCCTACAATAAGGCTTACCCGTAGGTGCAGTAAATATCTCCTAAACCTGCACCATTTAGGAGATATTTACTAAAGTAGCAGCCAGTGACGTAATGGGTGCATGTGCATCGCACGGTTAATGGACGGCAAATGCAAACCACCTGTAGAAGCGTTTTTTGAGCCCAGTGTGCATGGACCCTAATGCTTAGTACACAGGATGAGAAAATTGGACAAGAAAAATATATATATATATATATATATATATATATATATATATATATATATATATATATATATATATATATATATATATATATATATATATATATATATATATATATATATATATATAATTTTTTTTTTTTTTAAGCAATCGTACTACAATCTGATCATTAGTACACAGCTTTCAAGAGCCAATCCTGCAAAATTATCCGACGATATGCGCACGGACATTTGTCCCATACAATACCAGGGCAAACAATTTTCGTTTTAATCAGTACAGCATTCATCCAAAAAAAGTGACCAGGGCTGTGCATGCTCGGAAACAAAAGAATACAATACATGACATCACTTCCGAGGTTGTATTCTGTCCTACGAGAATTTTTGAAACTTTAGTAACCTCTTCATTTTCAGTAGGACACTAGTATAGTCGGTTCACATATCTCCGGAATGGTTTGTACAGGAGTCCTGTGCATCTTTCGATCTGTTTCAGGGCCAAATTCAGACAAAAATGTTGTCCCTGAAACGGAGAACAGGGACGCCCTTGTCCCTTCTGAGAGCTGCACCCGGCAGCAGTGTGAACCCAGCCTCAGTCTTGTTGATATAGAGTCAGTACCTGTTTGTAGACATAAGGTGGCGCTGTTACTGTAAAATGCATTTTGGCATAAAAGAAAAACATAATGAACTGGTCTCCTTTGCATAGAACAGATTTAGGTGGCCTGTGTTGGAATTATAAGTCCCAATTTTCTTGAGTCCTACTGCAATCAGATTAGGCAGATAAATGCGCTCATGCCTTCTTTTTTTTTTTTTTTTTTTTTTTAACGAAGATTTTCCATTCTTCAGCAGGAAATCCAAGTCTAAGTAATATCTACTATATTTATGTACCCAATATCGCTAGCCTCTGTCCATTTTACGTTTCTATAAGTATTGTCTTGGTTTGACTTGCATCTATGTAAGTTGTAAGACATGAAGGACTTGCATAAACTAATGTTCACTTACTGCATCTCACACACACAGTATATTCTCTCATAGATTGTCTGTAAATGAGGTTGATTCAAGGAACAGGAATATGTTTTGGATTTCACCTTTTATTCTGTATGCCCCTCTGATAGCACAATATCCTGCCTCTTTTGTATAAATATGTTTTTATTCACGTTTAGAGCAACTCTGCTACTAAAATATAAAGGTTAATAAATGTGTCCCTGGCAAAGAATAAACTAAATACTTTCTGCCTGAAGACGTTTCAGAAACCTGCACTTTAAAGAGTGTCTGTCTGCTGTCTCCTCCGCTGTGTTCAGTAGTTTCTCCTACCAACCCCTTGTCTCTACTGTGTCCTATACCGATTTGGGATCGGTGGGAGCAACCACTGAGTGCAGCAGGGGACACAGGAGGTCAACCCCTTTGGAAGTGTTGGTTCTTGAAGAGCCTATAGGGAAAACGCTACTTTAACGTTTTGTATAGAGTAATGGAGGGTTTATTTTCTGTCACCTGTGTCCCATTAAAGTGGTTTTAAACCCTTACAGACCACTTTGACCTACAGGTAAGCCTAGATTAAGGCTTACCTGTAGGTCCATGAGATCTCTCCTAAACCTACATGGTTTAGGAGCTATTTGAAAAAAGACAGGCACCGCTGTCAGTAGAGCGCAGGCGCACTGAGCATGCTGCCACTAATGGCATAATGCCGTTAGTGGCGGCTCCCGTGCGCGGGAGTGACGTCATCGCTGCTATGTGATGCATAGTAGCCCATTATGCTTTACCTTTGCAGGGAGACCAAGGAAGTAAACCCATCAGGGTTTACTTGCTCTTTAAGGCGATTTCCCTTCCTGTCCCATAGCCAAAACAGGAAGTGAGCTAAAATACCTACAAATTAAGGGAATTCCTCGGGGACCGCTAGGTCACCGGAACTAGTTTTCTTTTACCTTCACTTTCGATAATGGTAAACAAGGCAAATCGAGAGGGGGAATCTCCCTAATGGGGACACAGACAGCAATAAAAACGTAATAGGTGTTCTAATCCAGCTCCACTCTATCCAAAACTAAAAAAAAAAAAAGCTTTCCCTTTTTGTTACTTTAACCGCTTTGGCCCCAGAAGATTTTACCCCCTTCCTGACCAGAGCACTTTTTGCGATTTGGCAATGCGTTGATTTAACTGACAATTGCGCGGCCTTGCGACATTGCACCAAAACATGTACATCCTTTTTTTCCCACAAATAGAGCTTTCCTTTGGTATTTGATAATTTCTGCGTTTTTTTATTTATTTTTTTTCATTTTTTTTGGACTATAAACAAAAATAAAGCGACAATTTTTTTTAAAAAAAGCAAAATTTTTTACTTTTTATTTATAATTTTTTTTTTTTTGCTATAATAAATATCCCCCAAAAAGTGTGTGCTAGGGAGTGATTCTAACTCTGGAGGGGTGGGGGGTGGGCTACCACTGACATGACGGAGGTCACAGCTCCCGATGACAGAGAGCAGTAGATCCCTGTCATGTCATTAGGCAGAACGGGTAAAGGGCATCTCCCCATTCTGCGGCCCCATGACACGTTTGCCGGGATATCGGCAGACATTAAATCCGCGAGCACAGAATGGAAATGCACACTAGCCCCGCCATTTAAAAGGGACGCACAGGTATACCCATTTGCCCGCCGCTGCCATTGTGCTGACTATATCAGTGTGCAGCGGTCGGCAAGTGGTTACGCTTCAACTCTTTCTTTTATAGTCGGGCGAGAAGCAGGAAAGGTAAGTATTTACTAGGGGCAGCACAGTGGCTTAGTGGTACGCAGCACCGAGGTCCTTGATTCAAATCTTGGTCAGGACGCTTCTTTTAGATGCTCTGGCTTCCTCCCCAATGCCAAAAAATTGCTGGTAGATTAATTGTGTCCTGTCTAAAATGGGCTCTTGCATGAGATTTTACTGAGCATGCCCAGTTTGATGAGCGGTTTGGGTCCCCAGGGAGAAAAGCACTATGGAAATATAAATTATTGATGAACATAATTAAGTTTTTAGCATAATAATACTTTTTTTTTTTTTTTTTTTTTTTTTTTTTTTTTAAGGGTCTGTTCTATTTCAGTTTACAATTTATTTTTAGACATTGTATACTACACAAGGTACAAGCTTTGGGGTACAAAAAGGAGCCGATTTCTAGAACTTTGTCAAAATGTAAAAAGTGCACCAAGCAGTTATGATCCTGGATATAATGCTGGGCTCTGTTGAAGAAGCAGCACTGTGTTGCAGTCAGTAAATTTTGCTTTGTGACTTTGCTGTGAATATACTCTGCAGCATTTTGATTTGAATACATTGTGATGACTCCAGAATGACAACCATGCAATATGCTTTGTACACAGGGTGTTCCAGGGTTCACAGATACCGGCTTCCACATGTCCTTCGGCATCGGAGCATTCCCTTTTGGCTTTTTTACAACAGTCTTTAACACTAATGACTTCCAGTCAGCACCACGTGTAGGTAAGTAAATCTACAGCTAAGCCAATGCCGACAGACGGCATGTCAGACTTCTGTACAGACACCGCTGCTCTCTATGTACAGGCTGCTGACAATCTCTTGGCTGGTGCAGGAGAATTTTAAGAGTTCTGTGAACAGTAAAGCAAGTCATACAAGCATTGATTGCTCTCATATAGGTGAGTCAAAACGAGACTCTCTGAAGAAGCAGTGGTCTCTCTGTAGATTTCTGAGCTCTCCAATCAGGAAAGAGCAAGGACATTTTTATTTTTTTTTATAGATTATTAGCTTGCACTTTTAACCAATTGCTCACCGCCCCATAGCAGATTTGCCGCTACAGTGCAGCTCTCCTGTGCAGAATCGCATATCTATACACTTCCTCCTGCAGGGGGTGCACCACTTCTGCTGAGATTATTCTGAGCAGATGCTGATCTGCAGGTACCGGGCATTGGATGTCTGCCGCCAGCTGTCGGGCAGAGACTCAGAATGGGGTTCTGCCTATGTAAACAAGGCAGAGCTCCCTTCTGATGAGGGAAGGGCTGGGTTTTGTGTCCCTGCAAATCCATCACTTCCCTGAGTAAAAGTAGCACATAAAAACACGCACAGCTAGGCGCACAGCTAACTCTTTGATTGCCCTAGATATTTAACCCCTTCCAGTATATTGCCCATACTTTATAGACACTATAACTTTTGTAAAAACCAATAAATATACGCTTATTAGGATTTTTTCTACCAAAATATGTAGCACAATACATATTGCCCTTTAATTTATTAAGAAATTCGATTTTCTTTTTCTTTTTTTATTGCACATGTTTAGAAGCAGGAAGTAAAAAAAATTATTTATATATATATATAACTGCAGAGGTGATCAAACACCACCAATAGAAAGCTCTATTTGTGGAGAAAAAATAACCTAAATTTTATTTAGGTACAGCGTTGCATGACCATTTAATTGTCAGTTTTTCCGTATTGCAAAAAGTGGCCTGTCATTAAGGGGGGTAAACCTTTCAGAGGTCAGGTGGTTAAAATTAATTCCATTCATTTTTTTAACTTTTCGGTTATTAAACACAATAATAAAAAAAAAACAATTCTGTATAAATTAAGGTCAAAACGTACTCTGTTATGTCTTTGGTAAATAAAAAAAATCCCCAATAGGTGTATATTAATTGGTTTGTGTGAAAGTTATGGCGTCTACAAACTATGGTATATACACTGGAATCTACACAGCTGTAAACGCTATCCTGTAATGGCGGCGTGAACAGCGACTTATAGTGGGGCTGTGATAGGGTGGCAGGCGGTCTGGTGCTAACATACACTATCTGGGAGGGTCACTGACATCACTATTGGCACAATACAGTGATTGGGGATAATACTGTACACTGACATTGTACTAATAACACTGGCTGGCAAGGGGTTAACATCTAGGGGCAATCGAGGGATTTACTGTGTGCCTACCAATGTGTAATGTGCATGATATGTGCTGCTTTTACTAAATAATCTGGCTGATTTTTCTCCCTGCTGTTCAGGGAGAAGAAACAGGCAGATTGCTGTCCCCTGTACACAGAGTTCTGTGTGTTTTGTAAACACAAAACTCTGCGTGTGATTGGACACAGCTGATCAGGTTTTAGCCAAAATCATTGATAAAATCTGCTGCCAAACATGTGCCCTGTCCAGTCACATCACGGTTTGGCAAGGGGGCTCGCTCCCCAAACCCAAGCAAGTCGACAATATACATATACGTTGCTATGCCTGCACCTGCCACCTGTTCTTTGTACATTTTAGGCCGGGTTCACACTGGTACAACAAATGCTCCAACATTGGGAGTTCATGTCACATGACCTGTGAAAATCAATGTCTCCCTATGGGAGCCGTCTTAGCTGGTCCGACACAAGTCGGTCCAACTTTGAAAATGCTCCCTCTACTACTTTGGTCTGACTTTGGTCTGACTTTGATCTGACTTCAGCCAATTGAATTTCAGTGAAGTAGGATCGCCATCTTAACTGATGTGACTTTGGCATGCGACTTGTTCTCTGAGGCTCTTGAAGGGGAACTCCACGCCAAATACAAAAAAAACAAAAAAAAACAACTGCATGGGTTCCCCTTCAAGAGCATGCCAGGACATTTGTTCTGGTGTAGATTTTCAGGGGAATCCCCACGTGGGAAAAAACTGTCGGGTCCCCCCAGCAGGACAGGAAAGGGGGTGGGGAGGAGCGAGCCCCCCCTCAACCGTACCAGGCCACATGCCCTCAACATGGGGGGGGGGGGGTGCCCTCAACATGGGGGGGGGGGGGGGCCCACCCCAAGGAACCTTATTCCCATGCTGATGGCCATTGGTTGTTCGGGGTCTGTGGGCGGGGGGGTATAGCGGAATCTGGATGATTGCAGCCCCCATCCCTCCCAACCTATGTGAATGAGTATGAGGTACATTGTACCCCTACCCATTCACCAAAAAAAAGTGTCAAAATAAAACACACTACACAGGTTTTTAAAGTATTTTATTAAGGCAGCTCCGGCATCTCTTCCGACTTCTTCTCCCCTCTCCTGCTCTTCTCCCTCTTCTGGCGATGTTTTCTGCCTCTGGCGGTTCTTCTCCCCTCTCCGTTTTTTTTCCCCCTCTGTCAGCTGCCTTCTGCCGGGTCTTCTCCGCTGTGTTCTCCCTCTGTTCTTCTTCCGATGTTGACTCAACGCTCTCTCCTTCTCTAAAGCCCAGATGTGCGGTGTTGCCACTACTTACGTTACGGGAGCACCATGTGACATCATCCAGAGGCCCCGCCCATTTTGACGTCACCACCCGGGGCATGATGGGCGGTGACGTCATAAGGGGCAGGCCTCCGGTGACCCTGCCCTATGCCAATATTAGTAATGCCACACCGCTCGCCCAGCATTAGATCGAGAGAGAGCGTAGTGTCAACATCGGAAGAACAGGGAGAACACAGCGGAGAAGACCCAGCAGAGGGAGAAGAACCGGGGTCTAGAAGACATCGGCGGAGACGGGAAAAGAACAGGCAGAGGCAGAAGACGTCAGCAGAGGGGAGGAGAGATCGGAAGAGACGACTGAGCTGCCTTAATAAATGTTTTGTTTTTGTGTGTGTGTATATATGTATGTGTGTGTGTGTGTGTGTGTGTGTGTGTGTGTGTGTGTGTATGGGTAGGGGTAGGGGCACAATGTACCCCATAATCTAACAAGGGGTTCCCCCACCCTATGTGAATAAGTGGGCTTCCAGATTCTGATAAGCCCCCGCAGACCCCGACAACCAAGGCCAGGGTTGCCGGGTAGAGGCCCTCAACATGGGGACAAGGTGCTTTGGGGTGGGGGGGGTACAGGGCCCCCTGCCCCAAAGCACCCACCCCCCCCATGTTGTGTGGCCTGGTACAGTTCAGGAGGGGGGTGCTCGCAACGACTCCAACCTGAAAATCCATACCAGACCAAAGGGCCTGGTATGCTCCCCGAGGGGGAACCCATGCTGGTGTGTGTTTTTTTTTTTTATTTTTTTTTTTTTTTTTTTTTATTTACATAGTTACATAGTTAGTCAGGTTGAAAAAAGACACAAGTCCATCCAGTTCAACCTTAAAAACAAATAAATAAAATAAAAAATAATCGTACAATCCAATTTTATGCCCACAATTAATATATTTTTTTACATTGTGCGTGGAGTTCCCCCTAAAGATTCATACCACACACAGTGCCTGGTATTGTCGAGGATCAAAGTCTGATCCCTGTTCATTGAGGTTGGACACATGTCATACCAGTGTGAACCTGGCCTTGCTGTGAGTGGTTGGCAGGTGCTTAAGAAGTTGCCTCCGATCAAGGCCTACCTTAGGCAGGCCATAGACGAGTCAAAATCTAGCGGTCTATTGATGGAAAAATGAAAATGCCACATATGATTGTGCCATCATTTTGTTTTGTTTTTTTAAACAAAATCCAACATGTTTCAGGCACTTTCAGCTGCGGCACGGAAATTTATGTAAAAAACGAAAGACCATGAATTTTTATTCGGTTTTCGACTGTTCTTTGGCCCTTCCTTACATGTTGTCACCTACCCTAAGCAATAATAAAGGGAGCAGCTGATTTGTTGCTAAGAGATACAGACTATTCCTCAGTTGTAGAGAAGTTCCATTCTCAGATTATTGATTAATCATTTTTCCTTGGTCTCTCCTCATTTGTAGATACCGGCCTCCCCCAGGGCAGGATGTTTGGGTTACCCGACTCTCTCTTCCTCATCATTGCTGCCTTCTTCTTTCTCTGGTTAATCAGCGTTTGAAGCCTGGGAGCGACTTTCTGACTCGCCAGCTGTAAGGCCTTATAGCCATTCACAGTACATCATTCATCGGAGACGCCGCTGAACCACTCGTCATCCCATCCCCTGTAAACACTCCCCTCGGTCCAGGCGCTTTTTACTCCATATATTCCCCACTCCAAATCCATCTTCTCTTTTTGTACGGCACTTTATTACGATCCACTCCAGTGACGAGTCACATTTGTAACCGTTACATTTTTATTTGACGATTTGTAGCCTTCTTCCTGTTTTTTGCACATTGTAAATGTTTTGAGATGAAAATTCATGGAGATCCAGGATAACTGTGGACGCGTAATATGATTCATTTCTCTAATGGTGGACATGTCCCGGCTTCTTCTACTTCCAGGAGTATCACCTTCTTTAATTAAAGGATAATTCTAGGACTGTCCAGCTTGTTTAGGTCCAGCAGGTTTTAGGGCTGCTAATAAGCTCATTGGGTAGCAGAAAAATAAAATGGTGATTAAATGGGAGGTGTGATGGACAATGTTGCGTGTATTTCCTACTTGGCAAATAATGATTTCCATCCCCTGTTCACATATGATTTTTCTTGATATAAAAAAAAAACCCCACACATCAGAATTGTATTTCTCAAACGATCTTGCATAAGAAATGCTTAAATTGTCTCACAGCAGCCAATCAGATTTGCACCTATACCACAAAATTCTGTTTCAGTACAGGATGAAGTACATACTCTCCTAGCCCCCTACCTTACCGTGTTTTACTAATTTGTTATAAAGTTCAGGAATCTCATTTGATATTCTGCCAGAACATCCTGTATTGTTCTTCCCCCCCCCCTCCTGTCCATGGTAAAGCCCCATAGACACTATCAGATTTTCTGCAGATTTTTTTTTTTTTCCTTCAGATTTACCAAAACCATATAATATGAGGTCAAACCTTAGGAGTTTCAATTTGTATGCAATCAGGCAGGCCCTTGTACTACATGGTTTTGGTAAATCTAAAAATCGGCAGAAAACCTGATAGTGTGTATGGGGCTTTACCCTGGACAGAGTCTGTATGGTGCACTCTTGTACTGATTGACAGCTGTAATATCCAATCAGTGGGCAAGAGCATACAGTAGGACACATTAGCCTTTGCCCAAGGACAACATTCTTGTTGGCAATTATCGGCACCATTTAGAGCAAGAAAAAAATGCATCCCTTTTAACTTCTATACATGTCTTCACACTGGTCTGTTGCGCTTCAGCTGTGGTGTTAAAAATATTGCTGCATTTTTGGTCAGTTAAAAAAAAAATGCCCCTCCCCATTGAAATGCATCGAAAACGGTTTTTGAGTCACATGGCCTATGAAAAATGCACTGTAAAATTGCGGTAAAAGCCTTTTTGGCGACATTATCAAACCCTTTTTCTCAATCGGCAAAACATCGAACACCATTTTCAGCTGATATGTTTTGGCCGCCGACAATTCGGTGCACCTCCTAGGTAAAACTTTTTTTTTCCATTTTGGATAGAGTAAGGGAGGGTTATTTTTGGTATGTTTGTCCCATGGCGGAGATTTACCTTAACTTCTTGTCCCATAGCCAAAACAGGAAGTGAGAAAATCCCTGCAAATTAAGGGAATCTCTTGGGGTCCCCCAGATCACTAGAACTAGGTTCCCTATTGGATGATTTCCCCTTTTTACTTTAAATGATAACGGTAAACAGGACGAATAGAGAGGGTGAGTCTCCTTAACGGGAACACAGACTGCAATAAATACTGACAAGTGTTCTAATCCCTCTCCACATTATCCAAAACTTCTCTCTCCAAAGTTTGCTGTGCAAATCTCCTTCTCTCTTGGCGAAGGGAAAACTTTTAGATGCGTTTCCCAACGGCTTTATCTTGTAGAAGAGTAGTGTGAGCAAGCTTTTACAAAACATGCAGAGCTTTCCAAAAGCTTTGTTGAAGCTTTTAATGTACTATTCAGCTCCAGTTAAGAAATGTTGAACACCGATCCTAATGTAAGTGCCGATTGCCACTTTAAACAAGTTACTAGCAGGCTTCTGAACTTCTTGAAGTTTGTTAAAAGCCCGCTGAAGTTTGCTGGTAGTGGCAATCGGCTCTCCCATTACGGTTTGTGTTCAACATTTACAAACTGGAGTTGAATGGCACTTTAAAAGCTTCAACAAAGCCTTGGTGCCATGAAATAAGAGATCATGTAGGCTCCATGTTCATTGAGAAAGTGCTGAGATACATTGGAGGGGTGAGAAGCAGAAGGGTTTTAACCACTCCAGTAGTGTTCTCCAATTCTTGCTAAGCTGTATCTGGTACATCCCACGTATTGAATATTACATTTCAAACACAACATGACAAATACAATATTCCTAGTGTCGTTATTCTTGGCTTGAATGAGTGGAAAAGCATTGCTGGACACCAGGGACCGTAAGGCCCCTTTCACACGGGTGGATAGAATTCAGCTTTTAGCTGTGGATAGATCAAGTTATCAACCGCAGCTAAACTCACACAATGCTTTCCTATGGCCCCATTCACACACTGCATTTAGCAATGGTTTTGTTACATGGGGTTTGGTACAGTTAGGAAAAATAAATTTGACTGCGTCCATGAGCGATTTATTGCAGCTATCTGTACATAACTGCAGGTAATCGCAGTGTACTATTTCTCCTGCAGATAGCAGCGGCAACAAGCAAAGACAAACAGGAAACACATCAGAAATGACAAGCATGTTCCAACGTCGCTAATCGTAATGTACAACTGCAAGTGAACGCTGTGCCAGGACTCTCTGAATTTCAAAATAATAAAACCACGCTTTTAACAGCGGCAGAACAGTCGCCCGCGTGAAAGGGGCCCGAGTACCCCCATGCAGCTGCTCGTCAACATAAAAGATTGGAAGATTTCTCCTAACAATCTCTACAATTTGACTATATTCCCTTAAAAAATTAGTGACCCAAAGTCAGTACATTGTCAAATTTATTGGACAATCTCTGACTGGCTATGACTTATTTTCTATTTCTTAAATGCGTGTTGTCTCATTTTAGTTATGGAGCACTGCATGTATCCTCTCTCTGATCAGAGCCCATGTTTGTGGCCTTTACCTAAATAATTCATCAGTAGAACAGTTGCACCTGACCTTAATAACTTTACCCATAGGAATAGTCCTAAGGCTCCATTCACACTTGTGCGACTTGTCATCAAAGTCGTATGACAAGTCATTCCCCAGGTTTTCCAATGCTAACCGTTCATATACAGTATGTCACAAAAGTGAGTACACCCCTCACATTTTTGTAAATATTTTATTATATCTTTTCATGTGACAACACTGAAGAAATGACAATTTTGCTACAATGTAAAGTAGTAAGTGTACAGCTTGTATAACGGTGTAAATTTCCTGTCCCCTCAAAATAACTTGACATAGCCATTAATGTCTAAACTGCTGGCAACAAAAGTGAGTACACCCCCTAAGTGAAAATACCCAACTTGGGCCCAATTAGCCATTTCCCTCCCCAGTGTCATGTGACTCATGAGTGTTGCAAGGTTTTGGGTGTTAATGGGGAGCAGCTGTGTTAAATCTGGTGTTATCGCTCTCACTCTCTCAAACTGGTCACTGGAAGGTTTAACATGGCACCTCATGGCAAAGAACCATCTGAGGATCTGTAAAGAATTGTTGCTCTACATAAAGATGCCCTAGGCCAATGATGGCGAACCTTGGAACGCCAGATGTTTTGGAACTACATTTCCCATGGTGCTCAACTACAATGCAGAATGCATGAGCATCATGGGAAATGTAGTTCCAAAACATTTGGGGTGCCAAGGTTTGTCATCACTAGCCTAGGCTATAAGAAGATTGCCAAGTCCCTGAAACTGAGCTGCAGCATGGTGGCCAAGATCATACAGTGGTTTAACAGGAGAGATTCCACTCAGGACAAGCCTCCCCATGGTCGACCAAAGAAGTTGAGTGCATGTGCTCAGCATCATATCCAGAGGTTGTTTTGGGGAAATGGATGTATGATTGTGGCAGAGGATGGGGGGGGTGTCAGCTTGTCAGTGCTCAGACCATACGCCACACACTGCATAAAATTGGTATGCATAGTTGTCGTCCCAGAAGGAAGCCTATATTTTAAGATGATACACAAGAAAGCCTGCAAACGGTTTGCTGACGACAAGCAGACTAAGGACATGGATTACTGGAACCATGTGCTGTGGTCTGATGTGACCAAGATAAACTTATTTGGTTCAGATGGTGTTAAGCGTGTGTGGCGGCAACCAGGTGAGGGGTACAAAGACAAGTGTGTCTTGCCTACAGTCAAGCATGGTGGTGGGAGTGTCATGGTCTGGGGCTGCATGAGTGCTGCTGGCACTGGGGAGCTACAATTCATTGGGGGAACCATGAATGCCAACATGTACTGTGACATACTGAAGCAGAGCATGATCCCCTCCCTTCGGTGGGCCACAGGGCAGTATTCCAAGATAACGACCCCAAACACAACTCCCAAGACGACCGCTGCCTTGCTAAAGAAGTTGAGGGTAAAGGTAATGGACTGGCCAAGTATGTCTCCAGACTTAAACCCTATTGAGCATCTGTGGGGCATCCTTAAACGGAAGGTGGAGGAGCGCAAGGTCTCTAACATCCACCGTCTCCGTGATGTCATGGAGGAGTGGAAAAGGACTCTGGTGGCAACCTGTGAAGCTCTGGTGAACTCCATGCCCAAGAGGGTTAAGACAATGCTGGAACATAATGGTGACCACTAGGGGTGCAACAGATCGTCACCGGTCCGTGATCCGAACAGGTCACCACGCTCGGATCGGCACACGCCACGGAGCGCTCCGCGGTCTCTGCCTTAGGAAAGGCCGCGGCTTCGGCCTAGCTCCGAAGCTGCGGCCATCTTTCTACACCCAGGCCGTTTACACTGTGATCGCTCCGTAAAATGATGAAGCGATCACTTGTCATTACATGACGCCGGTTCCTCCCTCCCCTCTCTGTACTGATCTGTACAGTGGAGGGGAGAGATCGGTGTCAGCAGCGCTGTGGGCTGCATCTGTAGTGCCCACAGCGCTGCTCATTGACAGCCATCCGTCCATACCCAGGCAATACTATGCCAATACCCTGCCAAAACTCTGCTGTACCCTGCCAATACTCTGCCGTTCTCTGCCATAACCCCGCCAATACTCTGCCATACCCAGCCATGCTCAGCCAATATTACAGTGGGGGAGATAATTAGGATATTACAGTGGAGACTATATGGTGGTGGAATTTTCACAGGTTTTTGAAAATTCAATTATTATTTGCTGATCCGAAAAAATGATCCGATCCGTGACTCTGATCCGAGGAACGATCCGAACCGTGAGTTTTTTGATCCGTTGCACCCCTTGTGGCCACACAAAATATTGACACTTTGGCCCCAACTTGGACATTTTCACTTAGGGGTTTACTCACTTTTGTTGCCAGCGGTTTAGACATTAATTGCTGTGTGTTGAGTTATTTTGAGGGAACAGAAAATTTACACGGTTATACAAGCTGTACACTCACTACTTTACATTGTAGCAAAGTGTAATTTCTTCAGTGTTGTCACATGAAAAGATATAATAAAATATTTACAAAAATGTGAGGGGTATACTTACTTTTGTGTGCTACTTAAAGTTGCAGTGCCTTCAAAGTATTTCATGCACTACACTGGTCTGACTTTCATGTAACTTGATGGCCTTGTGCCACGTACACACGATCAAATTGTCCGGCGGACTTTATAACGAACGGACTTGGCCACACGGACACTCCGAAAGTCCGGTGATTTCTAACGCGATGACATACAACACGTACGACGGGACTAGAAAAAGGAAGTTCAATAGCCAGTAGCCAATAGCTTCCTTCTCGTACTTGCTTCAGAGCATGCGTCATTCTTAGTCCGCCGGACTAGCACACCGACGAACGGATTGTCCGCTGAAAGCCAAGTCCAGCGGACAATTTTTGAGTCAAAACTACTTTCTAAGTCCACCGGACTTTACCATGAAAAAGTCCGCTGGAGCCCACACACGAGCGAATTGTCCGGTGTACTGTGGTCCGGCGGACAATTTGATCACATGTACGCGGTATTAGACTTCAATGTTAACCCTCAGAAGTTGCATGAAAGTCGTACCTGACTGTTAAACAATCCAACAGTTGTTCTTTATCACTGGTCAAAGCCAAAGTAGTATCCAATTGCACTCATCCAAAGTAGCACTCCAAAGGCAGCACAACTTTGGAGTTGTACAAGTGTGAATGGAGCCTAACCTGTGTGCTGAGTGACAACTGCTGTCTTTATGGGTGGAATTTACCTTATGAAGGTTTGTAGCAAGTGGTGCTCAATACCAAAGGAGTTTCTACTACCTTTTTGTTTTTTTTTTCTTGTTTGATGAAACTTTATTGAGATTAGAAGTTTTATAAACCTACAAGAGAGTAAGTGAACTCAAAATGTACATGCGTGTGACATATGATGTTGCAAATAGTGTAACCTGTAGCCATACATAGCATAGGGTAGCAAATAGTTTAGGCCAGATCGATATTGATGAATGAGAATGGTGTATGGTTCAGTGGGGCGTCACGCAAACTGCATAGAATATCCTTAAAGCGGTCCTCCACCCTGAAGTGGAAGTTCCGCTCATCTGATCCCTCCCCCCCTCCGGTGCCACAATCGGCACCTTTCAGGGGGGAGGGGGGTGCAGTTTCCTGGATAATCCAGGTATCTGCACCCACTTCCGGGACAAAACCGCCGCAGATGCCCCGCCCCCCCCGTTGTGTTCTGGGAAACGCACAGTTCCCAGGACACAGCGGGGACCAGCAGAGACGTGCAGCGCGACTCGCGCATGCGCAGTAGGGAACCGGGCAGTGAAGCTGCAATGCTTCACTTCCCGATTCCCTGACAGAGGATGGCGGCGGGGGCAGCAGAGAGACGAGCGATCGCTCGTGATCTGCCGCCGACATCGCTGGACCCTGGGACAGGTAAGTGTAAATTTATTAAAAGTCAGCAGCTGCAATATTTGTAGCTGCTGGCTTTTAATATTTTTTTTAAAGGTGCAGAACCACTTTAAAATTCCAATAACCGGAGGTCAAAATAATGCAGAGAGAGAATTTCAGACCCATAGGTCCTGCACTGTACATAATTTGGGCAAGCCTTGCCACTCTCTGATCATTCAACAAAATAAATACTTAAAGAGGAAGTAAAGGCAGTTTAAAAATCAAATAAAAAAAGGAACCTGCAAGGCAAAGGCATAATGAGCTAGTATGCATAGCATACTAGCTCATTATGAATAACTTACCTGAGAATGAAGCCCCCAAAGCGGTTCTCCGTCTTCATGTCCGCTGCTGCCATGGATCCCAGAGTGACTTCTGGGTCTCGCTGCTCCGGCGCTGTGATTTGCTGGAGCAGCGATGACGTCACTCCCGGGAGCCGACACTCGCGGCATATTGCTGCGATCTGCGGCCTGCCCAGTGCACCATAGACAGCGGTGCCTGTCTTTTTGTAAATATCTCCTAAACCGTATAGGTTTAGGAGATATTTCTTGGACCTACAGGTAAGCCTTAATCTAGGTCAAAGTGGTTTGTAATTGTTTACAACCACTTTAAGGAAGTGGTGGGGGGGACATAATAGGAGCACCTATTAAGATAAACTAGTGTTGGTCTCCTCAATAGTCACATGCCAAGAGGAAAAAACAAATGTTTAAAAGGTAGTTGCATAATAGAAACCTGTAGAACTGAGAGCCCTCTCGGGGTCCAATCTACAGATCCGTCTATGGCACATATCTAGAAAACATAAAGCATTGGACTTGCTTTTAAACTTCAATTACTTTCTATATTATCCCAACACCACTTCCCACTACTGATTGTTTACGGATCAAAGGTGGGGAGAGGGGTAGGAGGGAAAAGATATCAGTCGCAGGACCAGCATAACAAGAAAAAAAAGAAGGGAAGAAGAAATAGAGTGAGAAGAAGGAAGAGGAGAAGATAATGAATCCGGGGATCTACCGCCAACCGCTCCTGGAATCAGCACCTCGCGTCGGGAACCTACAAATAGGTAAGCCAGGGAGACCATATTTTGTTGGAGGTGTTGTTTGTCTCGCAAGACTCTAACCATTTTTTAATTTAGCAAAAAAAATTATTTAAAGGGACAGCGTACAATTTTTTTTTTATCAAGTGCCTCCGTCCCTCCATGCCCTTACGCAAAGGTGAACGCAAGAGTCAGTCCCGCGCACATATGCGAAAAATGATCACCCCACACGTGAGATATCCCAGCGAAACGTTAAATCATTGCCAGTAATTCTAAGTACCAGACCTCCTGTGTAAATCTAAAGTGGTAATCTGTAAAAGGCTCTTAAACCATTGCATGTTTGGTATCTATTTACATGGTGTAACATCATCTTTTATATTTTATTTAAAAAAATGGTTTATGGATTTATGATTTTTTTTTTATTGTTTTTTTTTTTCGCACCACTGTGCAAATACGGCGTGACATAAAAAAAATTACAACACCCACCAATTTATTCTCTAAGGCAGTGATGGTGAACCTTGGCACCCCAGATGTTTTGGAACTACGTTTCCCATGATGCTCATGACCTCTGCAGTGTAGAGGAGCATCATGGGAAATGTAGTTCCAAAACATCTTAGGTTCCAAGGTTCACCATCATTGCTCTGGTCTAGGGCCTCTGTTTGTTTAAAAAAAAAAAAAAAAAAAAAAAAAAAATATATATATATATATATATATATATATATATATATATATATATATATATATATATATATATATATATATATATAAAAAATATATATAATTTTTTTGGTTAGGTGAATGGGTAGGGGCACAATGTACCCCATAATCATTCACTATATATATATATATATATATATATATATATATAGTTTGAGGTTTCCAAGAAATTTTCTGTCAAAAAATACTGATTGTTATATGTAAACAAAAAGTGCAAGAAAAAGCCTGGAGCTAATGTGGTTAAAGATAGTCTGGATATATTGCGTTGGGGCGTTGGCTCTCTTTCTCCTCCCTACACATTTATTCGTTATCGGCTGCTTTCGACAAAATTATTCCCAAGTCTTTTGAAATACAGGAGGTAATGGATCCTATTGACTCCTTTGATATGGGTCTTCTTAGCTCCCCCACCCTCTCCTCCACATCTGGATGCATTTTTTTTTCTTTATTTTTTAAATAAATTAAAATGAGAGAATTCCTCCGCAGCCCTAAGTCCCCATATGAAGGTGTCCCCCTCCTTGGGGTTTGTGTTACTGGAGAGAGGTAATCATTGCTGAAATCTCGAAATGCAGCAAACATTCTCTTCTTTAATGGGATAATAATGAAGCTGCTTTGCTGGTGATACTGCTGGAGTTATTGCAAACAAATTTTCAAAGGCTTTTTTTTCTAGTGATATCAAGAATATTATTAATTTGCTTGCTATTTTTTATTTTGTTTTGCAAGTTACCACAACACCATTATCCCATTATCACCATTATCCCGTCAACTAGATACAACTATGTTGGTGTCCCTTGTTCATTTTAAATTGTGTTTTTTTTTAAATGTAACTGCCTACTCCCAAACTGTCATTTTTTTTTTTTTCCCACATTTTTTTTATTGTGCATTATAAAAAGAAAACAAATAAAATTAGACGTGCTATCTGCCAATAGAACTTGTGCATAGAAAAGTGCATTCTATGAATCCAAAAATATAGAAAATATAACAAATCAAATCATTATTATTCAACCAAAAAATAAAATAAAAATGACTCATACACTTGTCCTGCTTTAATGTGCCGCCGTGTGATCGGAGCAGAGATCAGTGGCGTGTCACACACAGCCACACCTCCCCCCCCCACAGTTAGGAACACTCCCCAGGACACACTTAACCCCTACACTGCCACCTAGTGGTTAACCCCATTCACTGCCAGTGTCATTTATACAGGAATCCGTGCAATCAGTGCGAAGTTTCCGCCGTAATGTCGCAGTCATGATAAAAATCGCTGCCATTTAAAAAAATATATATTAATAAAAATGCCATAAAACTATCCCCTATTTTGTAAACGCTATAACTTTTGCACAAACCAATCAGTGGTCGCTTATTGCGATTTTTTTTTTTACCAAAAATATGTAGCAGAATACATATCGCCCTAAACCGAGGAAAAAAAAAAGTTTTTTTTTATATATTTTTGGGAGATATTTATTATGGCAAAATGTAAAAAATAATGCTTTTTTTCAAAATTGATGCTTTTTTTGTTTATAGCGCAAAAAAAAAAACCGCAGGGGGTGATCAAATACCACCAAAAGAAAGCTCTATTTGTGGGAAAAAAGGGACTTCAATTTTGTTTGGGAGCCACGTCGCACGACCGCGCAATTGCCAGTTAAAGAGACTCAGTGTCGCAAAAAGTGCTCTGGTCTTTGGCCTGCAAAATGGTCCGGGACTTAAGAGGTTAAGTTTGAAAAATATGCCCAAAAAAAAAAAATCAGGAAGGGGGCAAATACTCTTTTCAGGGCACTGTATGGGTAAACAAGCAGAAAAACACTTAAGTGTGATTGGGGGCTTAGGCTGCATTCACATTATTTACGAAACACAAGCGAAAAAAAAGTGCGCTTGCAGTGTCATTTAGGCTTTTTTCACACTTGTGAGATGCAGGAATGCAATCAAAATTGCATGCCTTCCTTTATTTTTAAAGGGCACCCCAACACACCCTGCTAAGGTGCGTAAGAAATCGCATGACAAAGCGCATTTAACAAAGTACCATGCGTTTTGGTGCTGCGTGATTTAAAATAAAAAGGTCCTGCACTTCTTTTGGTGTGGGCAGCTCATTTAAATGAATAAGCTACCTACCGCAACACATTAAAATGCGTAAAACCGCCTCATTGATAATGGCCCCCAAACAAGTCAAATAGACACGGGGGCTTTGTGCAATAAAAAGTGCAACAAATGCCGCAATGCGCACCTTTAAAAAAACATCTCACAGCTCAAAAATGTGCACTTTTGTCAAGTTTGTTGTGCATAGGTCAGTCCATTGTAATAATTGGCAGGATCACCAGGTGCTTCTCCACTAGGGGCTCATGTGATTGGGTGATAGTGCAGGAGCCCATTTGGTAGACAGCTGTCTCTGCTTTACCGGAAGCCTCAGAACAAGGTCCTTCTAGGGCGGGATCATCAGGTTTTTCTCTCTCAGGGGCTCACGTGATTGGGTGACAGCACAGGAACCTATTTCAGGGACAGTTGTCACCTCATTACAGGAAATGCCTGAGAATGTCCTTTATGGCAGGATCATCTGGTGTTTCTTCACTAGGGGCCCGTGTGATTGGGTGACAGCGCAGAAGCACATTTGGGAGACAGTTGCCATCACAATACAGGATGTGGCTTGCCTGAACAAGGCCTGATTTGTCAGATATTTCTCCACTATTGACTGGGTGATTGGGCAGGAATTAATTTGGGAGACAGTTATCACCCCATTACATACCTCCCAACTGTCCCTGATTTGGAGCAATGTCCCTCTGTCCCTCATTCCTCTTCATTTGTCCCTCATTTTGGTCTGATCTATATAATTGTATATAAAATTCACTTTTTATCCATCAAAAGTGTTTTCCAGAGCTAAACCTTTCATCTGATTTCTAAATTGCTGCATTTGTAAATTCCAAGAGCCGATATAAAGAAATAGTAGTGGTAAAAAAAAAAGCACTCGTGGGTTTAGCCAATCTTGTTTTTTTTGTACAATTCTCCTTTAAGGGGGCGTGGCAAGGGGTGTGTCCTATGCCTGCATGCTTTTGCTGATAAGTGTCCCCCATTCCCATCTCAAAAAGTTGGGAGGTATGCCATTACAGGAAGGGCCTGAACAAGACCCTTCATAGCAGGATTATCAGGTAGTTCTCCACTAGGTGCTCATGTGATTGGGTGACAACACAACAATCCATTTGCCAGATAGTTGTCACCCCTTTTCAGGAAGGGCCTGAACAAGGCTTATTACAGAATCACCAGCTTTAAAATAAAATTGCAGATTTTTCAACATACAGTATTTCACAAAAGTGAGTACACCCTTCACATTTTTGTAAATATTTTATTCTTTCTTTTCATGTGACAACACTGAAGAAATTACACTTTGCTACAATGTAAATGTAGCGGCGGGCTCCTGAAGAGCACGCGCTATGCGTTTTTCAAAATTAAACTCTACCTAAGCTGCAGTTTGGTTTGGGTATTATTTGTCTAAATTTGACTTCTGTATCAGTCTGACTGGACTGTGAAATGTTCAGCCTGGCCACAGGGGGCGCTGTCTCTTCTAACAGGCATGGAACTATGTTCTCGTCAGGCGCTTAAGTTGCTCTCTTTTGGAGCCAGGTCAGTGGGAGTGGCTCTCTCGCTGTGCCCTCTGGGAGAGGGTATTTAAGATGCGGACGTCACGTGGTTCGGGGCTTTCCGGTCCAGTATGATGTGCTGATTAGATGGTCCTGGTCCTCCTGACCAGCCCCCAGGAAGGCTATGGCCTGGGGTGCGGTTCCACCCAACTTTAATGCCTCGGGGGTTGGCTAGCCCAAGGCAGGGAAACTAGAGGAGGATTCTGAGGTGGTTGGGTGCCGTCTCCGGTTCGGGAGAGACCCAGTGTACTTCAAGCATTCCAGGGGAGGACTCTTTAGAAGAACACCATGTATGGATTGATTTTCTTAACAAGAGCCTGGAAGGGCTGAAGTAACCGAGAGAATCCAGTCTTGTGGATATCGCCAAGCAGGCTGAAAGATCCAGGTATCCTACAAGTGCTCTACAGTTTAGTTTCCCTACATGTTCTGCAACAACGTCTGTCACAAAGACTTTGTTCCTGAGTAAGCACCTTGTCGGCTGCTAGGCCTTGTGAGAGAGGGACTGTCCAATCTGAGTGATCATCCAGCTGCGAATGGCTATTCTCTGGATGCAGACAAAGTAAGTAAATTCCTTAACGTTTTTTTGGACTTTGACATTGAGAGTACCTGAACTTCCTTTCCAACCCTCTGATCCCAAGTTGAAAGACTGTTCAATGGTTTGAGTTTTGCAAATAAAATCCATTCAAGTGGATCTATTGTCAGTCTCAAGTTACTGGGCCACCTACCACGGGACATCCCCTAGACGTGAAACAAGGAGAACGGAAGATAACGGTAAGCCCAAAAATAACCAGCAGCTGAAGTTATCTACCGTACTTAAACTCACATAATGCTTTCCTATGGCCCCATTCACACACTGCATTTAGCAGTGGTTTCATTACATGGGGTTTGGTGCGGTTAGAAAAAAAAAATTTGACTGCGTCCAGGACTGATTTATTGCAGCTATCTGCACATAACCGCAGGTAATCGCAGTGTACGATTTCTCCTGCGAATAGCAGCGGCAACAAGGAAATAAAAACAACAGAAAGTACATCAGAAATGGAAAAAAGGTCTCACCGCAGCTAAACACAGCCGCATGTAAACACTGCTAAACGCAATGTACAACTGTCAGTGATCGCTGTGCCTGGAGTCTTGGGATTTCAAAATAACAAAACATGCTTTTAACAGCGGCAAAACAGCCATCCCTATGAAAGGGACCTAACCGTGTCAATTTGCTGTCCCCTCAAAATCACTCAACGCATTAATGTCTAAACCGCTGGCAACAAAAGTGAGTACACCCCTAAGTGAAAATGTCCAAATTGGGCCCAAAGTGTCAATATTTTGTGTGGCCGCCATTATTTTCGTTTGATTAAGACCTAGTTTAAATTTAGCTCGGAACTCCGCTTTAAACTGGAGCATAGGCAAGGGTTAAAAGATAAAGAAATGGTTAAATCAGCTGCTGAGAGTGTATAAAAGTGGGTTAAGATTTACTTTTTTTTTTGCATTTCATTTTGTTTTTTATTTGAAAAACAGGCCACGCTATATCTAATGTACGTCACCAGATGGCAGCACTTAGCCAGCGTGGGGTGTGATGATATCATACGCTGTGTGGGGGGAGGGATGGTGGTGGACGTGTGACGTGTGTTTGTGTATGTATACTTCCTGTGTATGTGTGATACTATGGCCTCTTATCCTCAATGTCGCTCTACCGCATACATAACGAGGCGATCGATAGACTGTGTACAGACGAGGACAGCGCAACACCTTTTCATGCAAATACACACATATAAATATATATATATATATATATATATATATATATATATATATATATATATATATATATATATACACACACAGTGTATACATATTATTTGCTTTTAATATACGATTGAACGGTCAGATGTTGTAATTGTAAACATTTTACAGAACTGTCAGATTTGTATCTGCTATAGATCAGATCCTTTGTCCGGTACGGTAAATATTACAATGGATCTTACAAGGATGATTGATACATTGTGAATATTTAGTTAGTTAAAGAGGAAACTTCACTTCTACCTAAGAAAATAAAATAAAAATAATAATTCCTTAGGGCTGGTTCACACCAAAAATCACACGTGATGTGTATTCCCGTGCGGCTCCTGTGCATTCTCCTGCAGTGCGATTTTGCAGCCCATGCATTTGCATGGGCTGCAAACTCACATCAGAATGCACTACTTTTGAAAAATGCGATGCAATTCTACTGCAGTTGTCACACGAGCTATCATGGCATCCACGCCTTTTAAAAATTGCATGAAGTGCTTGCGTTTTTGATGTGTTTCTGCTGAATTTTTTTCTGGTTTCTCCCGCAAGACAACTGACACCCCCCACCCAAAAAAAATGCAGAACACAAAACACATAAAAAAAAAAAAAAATACTATGCGTCAAAAACACGTGACAAAAAAAAACAAACAAAAAAAAAACACATCAACCGCAAACTGCATAGGTGTGAACCAGGCCTGAAGAACCAACATGCACACTGCCAAATGCTCCGCACGCACTATCTGCGTTTTGGCAGCGCTCATTCGCGTGCATGCGGGTGCTTTTCTAAACCTCCAGCACAGAACCACAAACAGCCACCTGTTCTTATTCATCCCAATGAGCGGCTGTAGGTCCCGAGGAGGCATTACGCAGGCTCTGCACGCTGTACCACCCCTGTATGGCTGTGCGCATGAAGCCAAATAAGACCTAAAATACACACTGCAAACATGCAGCAAACGCTTTAAAAATGCATATAGAAAATATATATAAAAACAAGCGTGTGGAACGGCACACTGAACTGTCTGCTGCAGTGCTGCAATGCATGACAATGGAATTCACAATATTCTCTATGGCGTTCAATCACATCAATGCAACATGGAAGTCAGCTGTCATTTTTAGGCCAATGAGGTGGAAGATTCCCCGCTCCGCAGCTGTGCATATACCAAGGGGTAGGGATGCTTGTGACTTCGATAACCTAATATGGTCATGTGTCCATATTCAGTGCATCCAGAAAGTTTTCACAGAACTTCACTTTTTCCACATTTTGTTATGTTACAGCATTATTCCAAAATGGATTAAATCCTTTCCTCAAAATTCTACAAACAATACCCCATAATGACCAGGTGAAAGAAGTTTGTTTGAAATCTTTGCAAATTTATTAAAAATAAAAACAATCCCATGTACATAAGTATTCACAGCCTTTGCTCAATACTTTCTTGAAGCACCTTTGGCGCAAATTACAGCCTCAAATCTCTCAGCCCTTGTACACACGGTCAGACATTCCGAGGGAAAATGTCCGATCGGACCGTGTTGTCGGATAATCCGACTTTGTGTGGTCTCTATCGGACTGTTTCCGTCAGAATATCTGACGGACAAAGTTTTAGAGCTGGGCTATAAAACTTTCCGACAACATGATCCGATCGGACTTTGTCCGATTGTGCGTAGAGAATTCCGATCGGACAAAGTGCCACGCATGCTCAGATCAAATTCCTAAACCAAAGCTATTGGCTACTAGCCTGAACGTAGTCCCGTCGTAAGGAAATAACGTCGTCATGTTACGTACGATCGGATTTTCCGACAACTTTGTCCGACCGTGTGTATGCAACACAAGTTTCTGAAAAAATCAGTCAGACAAAATTACACGGATTTTGTTGTCGGAATGTCCGACCGTGTGTACAAGGGCTTAGAGTATGGTGCTACAATCTTGGCACACCTATTTTTGGGCAGTTTCTCCCATTCTTCTTTGCAGGACCTCTCAAGCTCCATCAGGTTGGATGGGGAGCGTTGGTGTACAGCCATTTTCAGATCTCTCCAGAGATGTTCAGTCGGGTTCAAGTCTGGCTGGGCCACTCAAGGACATTCATAGAGTTGTCTTGTAGCCACTCCTATGTTATCTTGGCTGTGTGCTTAAGGTCATTGTCCTGTTAGAAGAAGAACCCAATCTGAGGTTCAGATTGCTCTGGAGTAAGTTTTCATTAAGGATGTCTCTGTACATTCCTGCGGCTGAAATACATCCCCACAGCATGATACTGCCACCACTAGGGATGAGCTTCGTGTTCGAGTCGAACGTACGTTCGACTCGAACATTGGCTGTTCGTGCGTTCGGCGAATTCCGAACGTTTGGGGCGTTCGCGTCAAAATTCGAGTGACGCGCGCGCGGACCACAATGCACTGCGGTGGCGCAGTGCATTGCTGCCCCATGATTGGCCAAGCATGCACTGTGACCCCGCATGCTTGGCCAATCGCAGCGCCGGCAGCGAGGAGAGCCATGATTGGCCACAGGCATCCTGCCTGTGGCCAATCATAGCTCAGGCTGTGTAGTGCACGCCCCACACTATATAAGGCCGCCTTTGAGGCGGCTTCGTGTAGTGTGTTACTTAGCATCTGAAGCAGTGGGTGTTCTGTGTACCTTCAACACAGTACACACCAATCGTTTTTGGCTGATTTTCTATCTTGCTGCTGTGTAGTGGTTGTTGTCTGTGCCCTGACTGCAGTATACACCACTATATTCACCTCACCTATATAGCTAGTGATCTAGCTTTAACCACTTAACAACTGCCCATTGCCGATTAACGGCTTCAGGGCGGTTGTTTAACTCTGAGAGGCCGTTAATTAACGGCCTCCCAGAATTCTGCTCTCGCGTGCCCCGAGGTGTGCGCACTCGAGAGCATCCGTGACCGCCGGGTCGCATCACGGATCACGGTAAACGGCCGCTCATAGCGGCCGTTTACCACGTGATTGCTCCGTCAAATGACGGAGTGATCACTTGGAAACAAACCGGCGTCATGCTATGACGCCTGTTCCTCCCTCCCCTCTCTGTACCGATCGGTACAGCGGAGGGGAAAGAGATCGGTGTCAGCAGCGATGTGGGCTGCATCTGCAGTGCCCACATCGCTGCTCACCGAATTTAACCCCTCAATTCCCTGCCAATACTCTGCAATACCAGTGCATACTCTGCAGTACCCTGCCATTACTCTGCAGTACCCCGCCATTACTCTGCAGTGCAGTACCCTGCCATTACTCTGCAGTACCCCCATTACTCTGCAGTAACCCCCATTACTCTGCAGTACCCCCCAATACTCTGCAGTACCCGCCATTACTCTGCAGTACCCGCCATTACTCTGCAGTACCCCCAATACTCTGCAGTACCCTGCCATTACTCTGCAGTGCAGTACCCTGCCATTACTCTGCAGTACCCCCCATTACTCTGCAGTACCCCCCATTACTCTGCAGTACCCCCCAATACTCTGCAGTACCCGCCATTACTCTGCAGTACCCGCCATTACTCTGCAGTACCCCCAATACTCTGCAGTACCCTGCCATTACTCTTTAGTACCCCCCAATACTCTGCAGTACCCTGCTATTACTCTGTAGTACCCCGCCAATACTCTGTAATACCCTGCCATAAATTGCCATACCCAGCCATACTCAGAGATACCCAGCCATACTCGGTGATACCCTGAAATACCCAGCCATAGACGCCCCCCACCCCTCACCGCCCTCCGGTGCTTCTACCAACTCGCCAGTACGATCAAAGCCAGAATCTTTTTTTTATTTTTTATTTCAGGCTTCCCAGCCTAGAGGTGAGATGTGGGGTCATATTGACCCCCCAGATTTCACTGTAAAGAGGACCTGTCACCCCATATTCCTATTACAAGGGATGTTTACATTTCTTGTAATAGGAATAAAAGTGATCAAAAATATATTTTTGGGGAAAAAAATGTCAAACTAACATAAATAAAGTAAAATGAACAATAAAAAAATAAAATAAAAATTAAAGCGCCCATGTCCCCATGTGCTCGCATGTGCCACACATGTGAGGTATCGCCGAGAATGTTAGAGCGAGAGCAATAATTCTAGTCCTAGACCTCCTCTGCAACTCAAAACATGTAACCAGTAAAAAAAAAATTAAAGCGTCGCCTATGGGGATTTTTTAAGTAGCGACGTTTGGCGCCATTCCACGGGCATGTGCAATTTTGAAGAGTGACATGTTTGATATCTATTTACTCAGCATAACTTCATCTTTCACTTTATGCAAACATTGGGCTAACAAGTGGTTAATAATAGAGCTTGCAGTCAGTAGTGTTAGGAGATAGTGCGTGCTGTCTGCGTGCTCTGTACCCAGTACATACCGCTATAATATAGGGCAGGCCCCTACTTTCAAACATCCAACTTACAAACATCTCCTACTTGCAAACGGAAGGAGACAACAGCAAGTGAGATGAAAAAAGATGGACGACAAAACAAATTATACAGGGGTGATAACCCTTCCCTATGTTTTCCAAAAAGCTTAAAGATAGTTTTTTTGACTGGAGCTACACTTTAAAAATGTACCGGTTGAAAATTACAAACAGATTCAACTTAACACAACAAACCTACACAGTCCCTGTCTTGTTTGCACCGCCTGTATACTGCTGTTCTGAGTATATAGGGCCTGGGGGCCACACGCATTTTCTTTTTTTAATATGGGTACGGGGTTCCCCTTAATATGCGTACAAGACCCAAATAGGCTGGTAATGGGCAGGGAGGGCTACCCATGCCATGTTTCTCAATGATTTTCAACCATATTGCAGGAACCAGATATAACATTAAAACCGCAAGCAGTTTTAAATGGTGTTATTTCCGTTTAATGTCATTTTGTGCAGGGACTGTTCTAAACACGGGAAACACGTGGCACTTCACAGGCATACTACAAACACCCCCCAGGCACCATATTTAAAGGAATATTTCACTTTTCTTTTTTCACTTTAATCGTCATTAAAATCAGTGCTCCCGCCAAAACGGCAGTTTTTAAAACTTTTTTTTGCAGTGACCCATGTCCCCTGAGGCAGGAGGCAGGTCCCCAAACCCTTTTTAGGACACTATCTTGCATATTAGCCGTTAAAATTAGCACTTTCCAATTCGAACGTTCGAGTCCCATAGACTTCAATGGGGTTCTAACGTTCGTACCGAACGCGGGGGTCGTTCGCAAGTTCTGGTGTGAACCGAACCGGGGGGTGTTCGGCTCATCCCTAGCCACCACCATGCTACACTGTAGGGATGGTATTGGTTAGGTGATGAGCGGCAGGCATGGGCCGAACAGACCCCTGTTCAGTTTGCACCAGAACTTTTGAACACCATGAAAGTTCGGACCCGAATAACGAACCCCATTAAAGTCAATGAGACCCGAACGTCAAAAATCAAAAGTGAACATTTTGAAGGCTTCTTTTCAAGTAATTGGGCATACAATGGTTATAGGGGTCTGGGTCCTGCCCTTTGGAACATGTATCAATAAAAAAAAGTGTGTGAAAAAATGACATTTTCCCTGAAAACTGCCTTTATTTTGCTCAGCAACACTACTGTGTATGATGAGGCCACAATGTATTGCACTGGGATTAGAGAAATTGGATACATTCTGGTGTCACTTTGACTTTGAATAGAAGTAACAGGTGGGTAAAAATTGATCTTTGGTTGTCAGTTGCACCTTCCCACCATAACCCTATAGAGGTACGCTTGATGAAAGCAAGAATTGTCCTTGCTGTAAAAAATTGCAATGATATGCACCTGTCAAACAGGATCAGAAACACTACTCTTTGGGTGTGGGTGGTGCCTTCCCACTGTAACCCTATAGAGGTACTCTTGATGAAAGCAAGAATTGGCCTTGCTGTAAAAAAATTGCACTGATATGCACCTATCAAACAGGTGCTGAAAAAATGGTCTTTGGGTGTTAATTGTGCCTATGAAATCTATACCAAAAACATTCTTCCAGATGAAATAATTGAACACCCTCAAAGATAGGCAGCCTTCAAGTCCTGCAGAGATTCCACGTACCAAAAAGACTTAATCAGTGATACTGGCATCAGGGGCTTCATAGCTGGTAATCCAGAACTAATTTGTTTTTATAAAAGTCAAACGGTCCTGTGGACAGACATGTTCTATGATCAGTAACGAAACCTCCTTAGCACTGAATTCCTGTTCTGAAAGCATGCTGGATGCAGGGCAGCCCAACAACTCAATATCATACTGGGCAAGTTCTGGCCAGTGGTCTATTCTCATGACCCAGTAAGTCAGTGGATCCTCAGCTGGAAAGCTCTCCATCCCTGTTTTGGCCCCGAGGTAATCGTCTATCGTGTGATGCAGATGCTGCTGATGGGATGCAGAAGCTGACAGCCCTGAAAAAATGCCTCCCTTAGGCGGACGCCTTCTCCAACGCTCCTCTCTTGACCAACAGAAGACTCAAAACAACATTTTCCACCACACTGTAACCTACTGGAGTTAGGAAAAACGTTCAATAAAATCCTCTTTAACGTGTCCTCAAGAGATTTTATCTTCCGCACTCTATGTGGAGATGGGATGAGTTCTGCGGCCTTCCCCTTATTGTCAAGGAGAGTTGCCAACCAGTAATCATCCTTCTCCTTTATGCCTGCGAAAACCTCCTTTCGCAGGCTTTGAAGCATAAGGTTGCCCATGCGCCTCAAATTTGCCTAGGCTTGAGAAGCAGACTCCTTGGGGTCACTCAGGATGACGGCATCTGGAACTTCCTCCTCCCAGCCACGTACTACTCCCAAGGGTCTTGGGGTTGGAAAGCCATCGCTTACAGATTGACGCATGTCTTCTGCTTCTTTGAAGCCTATGAAAGTGCCAGAATCCCCCTCCTCATCCTCCTCCCCTCTCTCCTCCTGTGTGTTCTGTGAGATAGGAATAATGGTGTCTGGATAAAGTGGGCCTTGAGAGGAAAGGAAGTCCTCTTCCTCCTGCTGCTCTGCCTCCAGTGCCCTGTCCATAATGCCACGCAGAGTCTCCTCCAGCGGGAACACAACAGGTATTGTGTCACTGATGTATGCACCGTCACTGCTTACCATCCTTGCAGTCTCCTCAAATGGTGACAATACAGTGCATTCGTCCTTAATGATCAGCCATTGAGTTCCACTTGGTGGGCATGTCACAAATCAGGTTTACAGGCAGGTGGAATTCCTGCTGAATTTCAGCCAACCGAGCACTGGCTGTGTATGACTGCCTGAAATGGCTACAGACTCTTCTGGCCTGTTTTAGTACATCTTGTAACCCTGGGTACGTACTTGGGAAAGGCTGACCCACCAAACTGAGGACATGTGCCAGGCATGGCACATGTGTCAACTTTCCCTGTCTAAGGGCGGACAGGAGGTTTGAGCCATTATCAGACACTACCATTACTGGCTCCAGCTGGCGTGGTATGAACCACCTCTGGGCCTGTCCCTGCAGAGCTGCAAGAATCTCTGCTCCGGTTTGGCTCCTATCCCCTAAACACACCAGATGAAGCACTGCATGGCACCTTTTAGCCTGGCTCTGGGAATAGCCCTTTGAACACTTAAGGGGTACCTGATGTTCATAGGACAATTCTACAGAGGAGGGCATAGAGGTGGCTGGAGGAGAAGGAGGTAGCGCTCACAGGTCTGGCATCATCACCACCAGCTGTGTGGAGAAATTGGGGCACAACAATCTGCAGCCCTGTCCTGCATCCTTTTGAGTTGCAAGCAGCATTACCCAGTGTGCTGTGAACGAAATACATCGTCCCTGCCCATGCTTGCTGGCCCACATGTCAGCAGTAAGGTGCATTTTACGGCTGACTGCCTTGCCCAACAATGCCAAAACATTCCCTTCCATGTGATGGTAGAGAGATGGAATGGCCTTACGTTAAAAGTAGAAGTGACTGGGAACATGCCATTGTGGTACAGCACATTGTGCAAATTCACGGAAGGGGGCAGAATCCACCAGGCTTAAAGGCAGAAGTTGGTGAGGCAACAGCTTTGACAAGCTTGGTATCAGATGCTGGGCATGTGGGTGGCAGGGACTGTATTTTTTTTCCGCTGCAGCAGATGGGGCAGAGAAATTTGCAGGCTACAGTCTACAGCTGGTGGTGTGCTGCTGGCAGATGCGCTGCTAGGACCTGGGACACCCTGTGCTATACCATCATCCCTGTCAGTGGAGGCTGCTGAAAGGTAATGACTCTGTATTGCAGGGGCAGACTGAAGTGGTTGAGGAGCAGGGACAGATTTGTGCCCCTTTTGTGTGGCTTTTAGGTGCTCTTGCCAACAGGCTGAGTGGTTGGATGTTAAATGTCTTGCTAGGCATACGGTATCCAAATGGTTGTTGTTTTTGCCACGTTTGATGTGCCGGAGACACAGTTTGCAGATAGCAACACTGCGGTTTGCTGCAGATGTCCTGAAAAAGGCCCAGACAGCTGAGCTTTGGTGAGTGGGCCGGGAGATAACAGCTGCAGAATGTGATGGAATAGGGTGTCTGCTCTCTACTCTTTCTTGATGTTGGCCTCCTGGGGGTTGTGCCGACCTCACCTTCATTTTCCTCCTCTGCTCTATCTGGCACCCAAGTCAAATCAGTGACATCATCATCATCATCTCTATCTCCTCCATCTTCATCATTACCACTGGAAACAACTTGGCAATACGCTGTGGCTTGGGGAACATGAATGCCAATTTGTCTACCAGTGTTCCTCCCTCTCTCTAGGCTCATTTTCCTGTCAACCTCAACCTCAAAACCAACATCTGAATCCAGTAATGGCTGGGCATCATCAAGGAGCAAGTGGCTGATGCTGTGATCAAATAACTCGGCTGACTCCTCAATGGCTGATGTTGGGGCTATGACATTAATAGATGTGGACGAGGTGGTAGATTTATCCACTCTGGCAAATGCAGGGGACTGCACACTTGTCTCTAGTTGCTTATGAGGGAGATGAGGTAGGTTTAGTAAGCCAGTCCACCACCTCCTCTGCATGCTGTGGCTGGATAGCACAGGCAAACTCACTAAACAGAGGAAATGATGCCCTGCCTGAGGACTCACCACCACGTCCACCTTTGCCTGTGGACACATTTATTGTTGGCCCCCTTACAGTGCCATGGGAACTCTCCTTGTTGTCCTCTCAGACATTATTGGGAGAGCGGGGGCGGTGCTTATAAGCAAATGTAAAGAAGAAATTGAAATCTGTACATAGATGCACTTTAATCAATGTAAAGAGGTGTTTGGTGCACTTTAATTTAAGTACTCACAATACACAGACACACTCCACGGATACACTATAATATAATGCACCAAATGTACAGTGACACACAAAACTATATGGCGTTAAACTGGCAGTAATGCACAAAAAATGATATGGCGTTAAACAGGCTGCAACGCACGCAAAACTAATGGCGTTAAACTGGCAGTAACGCACACAAAGCGATATGGCGTTAAACTGTTAGTAATGCACACAAATCTATATGGCGTTAAACTGGCAGTAACGTACATAAAACAATATGGCGTTAAACTGGCAGTAATGCACACAGAACTATATGGCGTTAAACTGGCAGTAACGCATGCAAAACGATATGGCGTTAAACTGGCAGTAACGCACGCAGAAGTAAATGGCATTAAACTGGCAGTAACGCAATCAAATAGATGGCGTTCAACCGTCACTACACTAACGCTATCTGAACTGTCCATACTCTAGCTATAAACTAATGTCAAAATTATTGACACAGTCTCACTACACTACACTGAAATTATATGAGCTGTCCCTACTCCACACTAATGTACGCATGAATGACATGGTCTCACTACAGCGAAACTATCTGATCTGTCCCTACTCTAGCGGCACACTATGCAAAGCTGAATGATGGTCCTCCTCAGTACACTCACACTATACCTAGACTGACACTGAACTAATATTCTGTAGTGCTGTAGAGATGGTTGTTCTTCTGGAAGGTTCTCCTCTCTCCACAGAGAAACACTAGAGCCCTGTCAGAGTGACGATCTGGTTCTTGGTCACTTCCCTGACAAAGGCCTTTCTCCCCCGATCACTCAGTTTGACCGGGTGGCCCGCTCTAGGAAGAGTCCTGGTGGTTCCAAACTTCTTCCATTTACAGATGATGGAGGCCACTGTGCTCATTGGGACCTTCAATGCTGCAGAAATTCTGTACCATTCCCCAGATCTGTGCGGTCTACAGGCGATTCTTTGGACTTCATGGCTTGGTTTGTGCTCTGACATGCACTGTTAACTGTGGGATCTTATATAGACAGTTGTGTGCATTTCCAAGTCATATCCACTCAACTAAATTCACAGGTGGACTCCAATCAAGTTGTAGAAATATCTCAAGGATGATCAGTGGAAACAGGAGGCACCTGAGCTCAATTTTGAGTGTCATGGCAAAGGCTTTGAATACTATTGTACATGTGATTTTTTTATTTTTATTTTTTTTCGTTTTTTACTTTTAATACTGCGTGGTATTCTAGTGTGAATGGACCCTGAAGGGAAGGCTGGAGCTGTTCTTTAAGTCTAATCTTACATAAGGTTGGAGTGGATACGTCCAGTGTTCTCATTGTTACAGAGAAGGCTTTAGCCGTACTTTCCTGTAATTATATCATAAAATAAGTGTAGGCTCATTCCTCACTCTGGGTCCAGAACAATGCACATTAATTACAGGCTGCTCTATGGAAGAGAAGTGATCAATGCCTTTCATGATGTATATATTTTTAGCAGCTCTTTCATACAATCAGCTGTTTCCTTTTGAATGGCGATGAATTAATTATACCTCGGGCCCCTGGCTGTTTTCCGTTCAAGGGCCCCTGCTAATTTAAAGTCTATGTAAATCCAAACAATGAACTTCTTATGTTTGATCTCTCTGGTCTGTTAAGTATGACATTGATAGCACTTTGTTATATCTGTACAATGAGGGCTCTTTTAGATTTGCAGTAGAGGGCCTCAAAAACACGTGGCTTTAGCACCCTCCCATAAAGATGGATCGTAAGTCATCCACAAGGGTACAAATGAACACCATCCGTTGACCCTCTACAATTATTTTTTTTCTGCCATGACCAATTGACTTGGGTCGATCCATGAGCAACAAGTAGTGATGGCTTTAGTTGACCCAAGTTGAAAAAAAAAAACAATCTTACGAGACTGATCGATGATGTGGATCACTTAAGAGTCTACATGTAAATAAAGATGTCCCATATAGGGCGCAATAAAACACCATCTAACGACCCTATACAATTGATTTTTTTCCCCAAAATTGTTTGACTTGGATTGATAACTCTCGCTATTTGTTGCTCATCGCTTTGCCATGTAGCGCAGACCCTCTTGGATGGTCCCACTGTTAACCCAAGTTCTGATCCCTTGATGGTGCAAACAGCCAGGCACGGGGTATTTTCAGCCAGGTGCAGCAAGTCTCACACAGTCCTCACACGTTAATCCGGCAGATAGTGTATTTTTTGTGGTTTTTATTTGTTTTGTAAAACTGGGATCGAGATTGAGAAAACTTGGGCTTTTTTTTCAACAGGAACTCGGGGGCACCTCCAGCACTGACTATGTAATGGCAAAGGATACAGGGGTGTGCTGGAGGGGATCTACTTTTGTAGGGGGGTATATTGTTGTTGAGGTGGTCTGTTGTTGCTGGAGGAGGACCTACTGTTGAGTGGATACTATGGACACAGCTGTGACAGCAGCTCTGGAACAGCCCCCCTAACAAAAAGGGGTGCAAAGGCAATAGTCTCATGAGAGATTTATCTCAATATCTCATGAGATTTCTCTTAGGCCTACTCAGTGTGTCTCAGGCAATCTGAAAGCCTTCTTCCTGCTTCAGGAAGATCCTCCTTGGATGTTGCCCCTGGTGTTCCTGTGACTTTGGGGTGATCCTTCAGCTCCTTGGTGAGCGAGAATAATCCAGGACTTCTTAAAGCTTCTTCTAAACTTAGAAGGTTTGAAGTGTCCCTAAACCCACAACAGTAAAAACAGTCTGTATATGCAGTAAAGCATGCTTGTTATACTCACTGTGGAACGGTGGAAAGCATTGTGTAAAAAGGCTGTTTGATCCTGTCTTCTCTGATCTTCTCCTTCTTGCGGAGTCCCCAATCCATCTCCTGATAGAAGGGAGTCTTGGAGTCACTCTGCACATGCTCAGCTTGGTGTGTATTGCTAGAGAGTTTTTTTTTCGTTTTTTTTTTCGTTTTTTTTCATTTTTTTTGGGGAGAGTGCATGTGATCAGCACAGGGCCTATCAAGACAGAGGGCCAGGAGTCATGCAGCCTCATAGGACAGTCAGAGGAGAATGAAAACTCTTCCTACAAGCTTTAACTAGACGCTGATAGAAGTCACAAGACTGCTATATACCGCTGATGAGAAAAGGTATTTAGCAGTTTATATTTACTAAAATAACTGCATTTCCATGTTCTGTGTACTGTGGGAGACCAGATATAGTGAATGCAGGCTCCTGGGTTTAATAACACTTTAACAGCACTTCCAGGATGGGTCACTCTCCGGCAGGCAAGGGACCCTACTACTCTCTGCTCCAGCCCCTTTTACCCCTCTCAGCCCCCTGCTGGTCATGTTCCCAACCAGGGATTGGCTAAGGCTGTATACAGGGTCAGCCTAGACTCCACCCACTCAGCCTACTATATTCCAGAGATTTCTGGAAAGACAGGGGGAGACCGGCAAACCAGCAGCTGCAGAACCCAGAGTAGGCAGAAGTAATCCACAGTAGAGCCCAAAAATGACTAAATTTACCTCCTACTTATCTCACTAGCACCTAATTAGGAGGGTGCTACATTTGTCTCGCTCAATCGATCGATGTCCAATTCAAACTTTTGTATGAAGATTTTGGTGAGATTTCCTCTTCCTGTTTTGGCAGTTGGACAGGAAGTAAAGGAAAATCTCCTCAATAGGACGCAGGTGGGAAAAAAAAACTGCCAGGGGTTATAACCTTCCTTGACTTTTGTCTTTAGTTCTACTTTTTTTATACACTTCAAATAAAGCAACAACTGCTATATAATGAATAGTAAAAGATGGACTAAATGGCGTTTTCATATCTGCCCGGAGTTCTGCTTTAACCTTACAAAGGTTGTCCTAGGCAGAAAATATATGTATACATTCTGTCTTTACTCTGTAAAATATGTATGTATGGAAATATATGTACAATCATTAAAAAAGGAACGCACATTTAAAGTATGTTTTCCAAAATGGAAATGTGCAGCCTTGACATGCGAAGGAAGCTGAAAATTATGGTAATAAATCTATTAAATGTGTCTAGCTGAGACATACACCGATCAGCCATAACATTATGACCACTGACAGGTAGAGTGAATAACGTTGATTATCTTGTGACAATGGCACCTGAAAGTGGGTGGGATATATTAGGCAGCGAGTGAACATGTTGTCCCTGAAGTTGATTTGTTCAAAGCATAAAAAAAATGGACAAGAGTAAAGCTGGATACACACTATACAATTTTCTTTGCATTTTTTCCTTTAGATTTACCAAAACCATATAATTTGACTTTAACAGTTTAAATTTGTATGCAATCAGGCAGGTCCTTGCACTACATGGTTTTTGGTAAATCTAAAAGGAAATCAAACAACAAAAGTTGTATAGTGTGTATCCAGCTTTAGGATTTGAGTGACTTTGAGGGTCAAATTGTAATGTCTGAATGATTGTCAGAGCAACTCCAAATCTGCAGCTCTTGTGTGACGTTCCTGGTCTGCAGTGGCCAGACAAGGAAGTCCGGCAAACCAGCAACAGGGTCATGGGTGGCCAAGGCTCATTGATGCATTTGGGTAGCGAAGACTGGTAGTCCAATCCGATAATGGAGCTACTGTGGCTCAAATGGCTGAAAACGTGAACGATGGTTCTGCTAGTAAGGTGTCAGAACACACAAAGCATCGCAGTTTGTTGTTATAGGGCTATGTAGCCACAGATCGGTCAGGGTGCCCATGCTGAACCGTGTCTACATCCAAAAGTGACTACAATGGGCACGTGAGCATCAGAACTGGACCACAGAGCAATGGAAGAAGGTGACCTGGTCCGATGAATCCAAGAATGGTTTGAGAAACACAATGAGTTTGAGGTGTTGACTTGGCCTCCAAATTCTCCAGATCTCAATCCATCCACCATTTGTGGTATATGCTGGAAAAACAAGTTTTATTCATGGAGGCCTACCTCACAATTTACAGGGTTTAAAGGATCTGCTACTGAAGGCTTGGTGCCAGATACCACCACATACCTTCAGAGAGTGTTCATTTCTTCAAATAAAGTGTTTTCGTCAGTTTTCTTCAGTGGTATTTTTACAGTGTTGAAAACGAAACTCAAAGTATAGCACGTTTTTGTCCACTGATGAAAATCAGATCCGTTTTCGTTAACGAATGAAAATGGGACAACAATGTGAGGCAGGGATGTTTACCCTCGTGAACTAATGTCCGGTTTTCACTTCCGCTTCCAGCAAGCGAGTTGAGTCGACTGTGTGCACCGTCCGTGACGACTGCCGGAGACCAGAGCAGAACCGTGCATTACAGCCAAGCCTCCAGAGTCCCGACAAGACTGTCCCACTCCCAAGTCCTGATTCACAAGATGACCACCCACGTCCAGAGCAGAGAGCAGACTGCGAGTGTGTGTAGTACTAGTGTACATTAAAAGTACAGCAGACCTGAGGCCTCCCCTCAAACCACTGTCCATCCAGAGCACTGTGTGTGCATTATTACAGGTCTCCTCTGAACACTGGCAGTGGCATCCAGGGCACTGTGCCATACAGGCCATCCATCAGACATGAGACCACCATCCAGCACTGTGGAGCATTACAGGCCTCCTCAGACCACTGTCCAGAGCACTGTGCAGCATTACAGGCCTCCTCAGACCACTGTCCAGAGCACTGTGCAGCATTACAGGCCACCTCTGACCAGTGACCAGTGGTATGGTGGAATCCAGAGCACTGCATTACAGGCCATCCCTCAGACCTGAGACCACCATCCATAACTCTGCAGCATTACAGGCCTCCTCAGACCACCGTCCACAGCATTATGCAGCAATACAGGCCTCCTTGGATCACCGTCCAGAGCACTGTGCAGCATTACAGGCCTCTTCAGATCACCGTCCACAGCATTATGCAGCAATACAGGCCTCCTTGGATCACCATCCGGAGCACTGTGCAGCATTACAGGCCTCTTCAGATCACCGTCCAGAGCACTATGCAGCATTACTAACCTCCTCAGACCACCGTCCAGAGCACTGTGCAGCATTACAGGCCTCCTCAGACCACCGTCCAAAGCACTGTGCAGCATTACAGGCCTCCTCAGACCACCGTCCAAAGCACTGTGCAGCATTACAGGCCTCCTCAGACCACCGTCCAGAGCACTGTGCAGCATTACAGGCCTCCTCGGACCATCGTCCAAAGCACTTTGCAGAATTACATGTCTCCTCAGACCATCCAGAGCAGATAAATCTGTATCTGAGTTTGTTCAAACCTTAATACCATAAATAATAACATGATATTAGATTTTGATTGATGTGCGCTGATGAGGCTGCACTGATAGACACTGATAAGGCGGCACTGATGAGCACCTATAGGTGGCACTGAGAGGTGGCATTGAAGGGCATTGATAAAGGGCACTGATAGGGCATTGATAAAGGACACTGATAGGCGGCACTGATGGGTGGCACTGATAAGCAGCACTGATAGGTGGCACTAATGATGAGGCACTGCTGGGCACTGATTGGTAGCACTGATGAGCATTGATATGTGGCACTGGTGGGCACTGATTGGTGGAATTGATATGCACTACCAGGTGGCACTGATCGGCATAGATGAGGCTGCAGTGGCTCTCCCTGTTCGGGACTGATGTCCCTTTGACAGAAGCCGGCGATTGGCTTTTTTTTTCTCCTCATGCTGTAAGCGCAGGGGGTGGGCAAGCAGGCAACCAGCTCAATAGACGTCCTCCCGGCAATTAGGGCCTGCCATTCAGCTATAGCACTAACCCTAGTGCAGGGTTTAAGGGGTTAAAACAGGCATGGAGGAGGTGTGTATATATATATATATATATATATATATATATATATATATATATATATATATATATATCAAATGCCCTCTGGAGAGCAATCTATTGTGGCTTGCTCTTTAGGTTGTACTGCTGGTGTAAAAGAGGTCCTAGTCGCCTTGGTGAGTTGGCGCTACCTATAGATTTTGTTGAGTGAGCAAGTTGCCCTACTGTCTGCACAGGCTGGGTTTCAGGAAGTTATATCAATTGCATAAAGTGATATTTAAAACATAACAAATCCTCACACAGGGCAAACCTTCCAATGCCACATCATACCTTAGTTTATGGATCCTCTCACACAATACTGCACATAAAAGTGAACTGCAACACAGTGAAATGCATGTGCAGTAATGTGCATTTGCATGCATTTTTATGTGTGTTGCATTACATTTTAGTGTTGTTGATGAGCATTTTTCAGTCCTATTGCCCCAAAACTCCATCCAAGACCCTCAGCCTACAAAGAAGTTACTCATCTCTCTGCTCTCTCCTCCTATCAGCACATGCCCATTGTATCAGAATCTGATTGGCTTCTAATTCTGTTCCTCCTTTTCCCACTCTAGTGGGGCTGTGCAGTAAGCTGATAGGAAGACACATTCAAGTATATATGCTAACTTCATTTAAAATAAACCGTTTTTTAATGAATGCTGCATTATTTGAGGCTTTTATATTTGCCTGCTTCAACCACTTAAAAACCAGGCCTCTTTTTCAGACCCGGTGTTTACAAGTTAAAAACAAGTTTTTTTGCTAAAATATTACTAACACCCTGGAGAATAAAATGGTGGTCATTGCAATACTTTTTGTCACACCGTATTTGCATAGTGGTCTTACAAGCACACTTTTTTTGGTGGAAAAAAAATCACTTTTTTGAATAAAAAAAATCACTTTTTTGAATAAAAAAATAAGACAGCAGTAAAGTTAGCCCAATTTTTTTTTATATTGTGAAAAATGTAATGTTATGCCGAGTAAATTGATACCCAACATGTCACACATCAAAATTGCGCCCGCTCGTGGAATGGCGTCAAACTTTTACCCTTAAAAATCTCCATAGGTGACGTTTAAAAAAGTTTACAGGTTGCCTGTAGAGAAGGTCTAGGGCTAGAATTATTGCTCTCGCTCTAACGATCGCGGTGATACCTCACATGTGTGGTTTGACCACCGTTTTGATATGCGAGCGCTACTCACGTATGAGTTTGCTTCTGCTCGCAAGCTTGTCGGGACGGGGCGCTTTTAAAAAAAATAATTTCTTATTTATTTTACTTGATTTTATTTATTTTTTCACTATTTTTTTTTTTTAATTGGGTGACTTTTATTCCTATTACAAGGAATGTAAACATCCCTTGTAATGGAAAAAAGCATGACAGGTCCTCTTAAATATGAGATCTGAGGTCAAAAAGTCCTCAGATCTCATATAATGCAAAAGAAAAAAAATGGCACTTTAATACTTATGGGCGGAAGTGACGTTTTGACATCACTTCCGCCCTGCTATAGTATGGAGATGGGTGGGGGCCATCTTATCTTCACTCGTCTCCATACCCAGTCACGGATAGGTCCCGTTCGCCTCCACCGCTGCCGACGGCTCCAGTAAGCGGCGGAGGGCGCGGGAGAGCGGTGGGACGGGGGTGGTCCCTCTCCTGCCAATGATAACGGTGATCTCGCTGTGAATCTGCCGCAGAGACCACCATTATTGTAAACAGGACAGGGGCGGATCCAGGGGGGGGGCAACGGGTCAATTGCCCCCCCCCCGAGAATACCGTCAGCTGATGACAGAACGGCCGGTTCCGCGGGTCCAATCGCGGCCGGTTCCGCGGGTACCCGCGGGCCGGTTCCGCGGGTCCAATCGCGGCCGGTTCCGCGGGTACCCGCGGGCCGGTTCCGCGGCTCCAATCGCGGCCGGTTCCGCGGGTACCCGCGGGCCGGTTCCGCGGGTCCAATCGCGGCCGGTTCCGCGGGTCCAATCGCGGCCGGTTCCGCGGGTACCCGCGCTGAGTGGACGGGTGAGGGGGGGGGCAGCTGGGCGGCTTAGGAGGGCTGCTGGCCAATCAGGAAGCCAGCAGGCAGGGGAGCAGGGAGATGACATCATCTCTCACTGCCCTGCGTCCCTCCAGTTCCGCCCTCACTGTGTAGGAAGCTGTGTGCAGCAGAGAGATTGCATCATCTCTCTGCTGCCTATGTTCACTCTGGGACCCAACAAAAGACCACCAGTAGGTGACAATCCGCAATGTGTGGCAGGCTACGTGGCAAGTGGCAATCCGCAATGTGTGGCAGACTACGTGGCAAGTGGCAATCCGCAATGTGTGGCAGGTGACGTGGCAAGTGACAATCCGTAATGTGTGGCAGTTGACGTGGCAAGTGACAATCCGCAATGTGTGGCAGGTGACGTGGCAAGTGACAATCCGCAATGTGTGGCAGGCTACGTGGCAATCCGCAATATGTTGCAGGCAACGTGGCAAGTGACAATCCGCAATGTGTGGCAGGTGACGTGGCAAGTGGCAATCCGCAATGTGTGGCAGGCAACGTGGCAAGTGACAATCCGCAATGTGTGGCAGGTGACGTGGCAAGTGGCAATCCGCAATGTGTGGCAGGCAACGTGGCAAGTGACAATCCGCAATGTGTGGTAGGTGACGTGGCAAGTGACAATCCCCAATGTGTGGCAGGTGACGTGGCAAGTGGCAATCCGCAATGTGGGTCAGGCAACTTGGCAAGTGACAATCCGCAATGTGTGGCAGGTGACGTGGCAAGTGGCAATCCGCAATGTGTGGCAGGCTACGTGGCAATCCGCATCTGGTGGCAGGCGACGTGGCAAGTGACAATCCGCAATGTTTGGCAGGTGACGTGGCAAGTCACAATCCGCAATGTGTGGCAGGTGACGTGGCAAGTGACAATCCCCAATGTGTGGCAGGTGACGTGGCAAGTGGCAATCCGCAATGTGGGTCAGGCAACTTGGCAAGTGACAATCCGCGATGTGTGGCAGGTGACGTGGCAAGTGGCAATCCGCAATGTGTGGCAGGCTACGTGGCAATCCGCATCTGGTGGCAGGCGACGTGGCAAGTGACAATCCGCAATGTGTGGCAGGTGACATGGCAAGTGGCAATCTGCAATGTGTGGCAGGCTACGTGGCAAGTGACAATCCGCAATGTGTGGCAGGTGACGTGGCAAGTAACAATCCGCATTTGGTGACAAGTGACAATCCACATTTGGTGGCAGGCGACATGGCAAGTGACATCCTCAGGGCTCCCACTGATTCTGCATTATGGTGAGTTGAACCATTTAATTTTATATTACAATGTATTAATAGAAATAATGCGCTTCAATCATCCTGACACCATAACAACCATGGTGCCGTAATGATTGAAGCGCCAATACCAGCCATTTCCCATATAAATTGCCCCCCAAAAAACATATTTTATAGCACTGCCCCTCCCGAGATTAGACTCTGGATCCGCCCCTGAAACAGGACCGCATGCTCAAAAGATGGATGCCTCAGTTGTGGCAGCAGCTGCTCCATCTGTAAACTGCTGACGTATATCTACAGGAGCCGGTCGGCAATGCCATTCTCTCAATCAACAACATTGACTATTTTGAATCCTTATGTTGGTTTGTATGCCTAGACAAATTATGTGTTGCGTCCCAGGAGTCTTCAGTAGGGGAGGAGGGGCTTTTTCAGTTAAGCACACCCTCTCCTGCTTGTCTGCGCTAAGGGTAGGTAGATTCCAGGAAGTAAATGCTACACGAACCCACTGCCCTTCCCCTTCCTCAAGATGGCTTTGACCAGAAATGATAGGAAGGTGTTTTTCAAAGTGACTTCTCAACAAAATAAAACACAGAGACATGGATGGATGGGTGAGTTTGCTTTGAATATTGAATTATGAACGAAATAACATTTTTAGTCTGTGGTACTCAAATGAAGTGTAGTTCCACTTTAATTACCATGAAGGGCCTTCGCCACTAGAAGGCAGCAAAGAGCAGCAACACATACTCGCCCATAGCAAGCGAATGTCATCAGAACAGAGATAAATAATTTCTGATTGGCTGTCACGGTTAACTGCACTTTGCGCTTTCCCCTGTTATTAAAGAAGACCGTATCTGTCTGCAATATCATCATGTTTTATGTATCTATCACTTCCTGCTATCAGAAGTGTCAGTGTCACTGCTATTTGTTGCTAATTAGGCTAATTAACATGCCTAATTAAAATGCAATTAGAGGACTGGTGATGACGAACTTGTGAAATAATTAGTATTCATTATGGAGCTGTTTCGTGCCAGGAAAAGCGCTCCCCTTGGAGCTATAGAGAGCAGAGGCCCCAGGTGTGCTATACACAGAGCCCCGTGTTATATACAGGGAGATCCCCTATCATTTCTAGAGGAAGATGAAGATTACAGGGACAGTGCGCACAGCGACAGATCCCAGCTGCCATTTTCATAGCATAGGTTCCCATAGAAAAAGACCAAACCTGGTTGCCAAAGGAGACGACACCATATTACATCCTATACATCAATTCTACAGCATACAGACTCATTGGGGGAGATTTACTAAAACTGGAACACACAGAATCTGGTGCAGCTACGCATAGTAACCAATCAGCTTCTAACTTTGGCTTATTCAATTAAAGCATAACTCCACTTTTGTTGAGAAAAAAAACATTCCCCTCTGGGTGATCTGCGTACATTGTAACATTTTGTAACAACCTTTGTTGCAGATTCCTACCTTTTGTTATTCTAAAGAACTCCCTGTGTGTTTGTCTGTGCCTCTGTACTGAGTGGGTCTAATGGGAGTGGTTTCATAATTAACTGTCAGTTGTGCAGCTGCAGAGCACTAATGGGGAAAGCTGCTGCATCCCTTTAGATAGGTTCCTATTGAAAGTATCCCTCCAAAATGAGATTTTTGTTGCAGGGGATGCCTGAAATCTGACTTGTATCTTAGGGAGACTTCTGGGAAAATTGATGAGCCAATCACACATGCAGGAAATGATGTTTCTGGGGAGTGGTCAGTGGACCGTACCCTGTCTACAGAAAAACTCCGGGTAGCCATATTGCATTCTCTGAAAATTACAGTGGCTGCAGATTGAAAAGGAAAGGTTATTTTTAATAACATTCAATTACAATATGATTAGTGTCACAATTATGTGCTATATTATTTTTTTTCTTTATTTGCTATTTTTGTGCCACAAAAGTTACCCTTTAACCACTTGCCGACCAGCTGCTGCAGTTGTACTGCGGCAGAAATGGCACGGCTGGGCGAAGCGTCGTTATGTTTTGTCGCTTCGCCCTGTGGCCACTAGGGGTGCGCGCGCCCGCTGCTCGCCCCCGGAGCTGATGCAAAAGCACGGCGGTCGCAATCACCCCGGGAGTCCCGTGATCACTGCTGACACACCGAGAAATGGGATCTGTGTGTGTAAACACACAGTTTCCGTTCCTCTGAGGGTAGAAGAGACTGATCATCTGTTCATACATCTATCTTCCCTACACAGTCCCCTCCCCCTTCAGTTAGAAACACCTCCCAGGGAACACAATTAACCCCTTGATTGCCCCCTAGTGTTAATCCCTTCCCTGCCAGTGACATTTTTACAGAAATCAATGCATTTTTATAGCACCAATCTCTGTATAAATGCCAATGGTCCCAAAAATGTGGCAACATTTTCCAATGTGTCCACCATAATGTCGCAGTCCCAATAAAAATTGTATATCGCTGCCATTACTAGTAAAAAAAAAAAAAAATGAATAAGAAAAATGCCATAAAACTATCCCCTATTTTGTAGGCGCTATAAACTTTGCGCAAACCAATCAATATACGCTTATTGCAAAAAGTACATAGAGACACATGGTATTTCGGGGCCCCTTACTGCGGGCTATCCAACACCTGTATACTAACCCCACATCCCAAGTTAAAACGCCTTTCGCCCTATCTCCCTCTTTCCCGGCAGCGAATGGAACCCACCAGGGGTGTCCGCTCTCACCTCTACTGTTGTGTGTTGAACCCCTGGCGGCGTCCATCCGTAAAAATCCAGACATTCGAGGTGTCCCGGTCTGAGGGAAGGAGTTTAAACTGGCTTTGTTTGCGGATGATGTTATACTCACTCTTACCCAACCTAGGATCTCACTGCCCAACTTGCATGCAGAACGTCTATAGGTCCCTCTCAGGTTACAAAATAAATACGACCAAATCAGAGGCACTCCAGATTAACACCCCAGTGGCAGAAGTCTAGTACCTCCAGCAGTGCTTCCAATATCACTGGACGACCTCAGCTCTGAAATACTTGGGAGTCCAGATCACCCCGTCTTTTGCCTCTCTATATCAGGCAAAATTCCCCCCTATGTTCCGCACCATAAGAGACCTCCTACAGAGGTGGAAGGTCCACCACATATCCCTCTTGCGGAGAGTGGCCTCAGTGAAGATGACCATTCTTCCCAAACTCTTCTATCTGTTTCAGCCATTGCCTATCCCCGTATCTTATATCTGAAGTTATAAGCTGCAATAAAGAAAGCTTCAATCGGACTTAGTGCGCTTTGTCTGGAATTATAAGAGGCATAGAATACCTCACTTGGTCCTGCTGGCTTCCCGCTCTGATAGGGGGGCTAGCTTTCCTCAATTCAGTAAAATACTACCAAGTGACTCAATTACACGCCCTGACCTCCTAGTTCCCCCAACGGTCATACAACAAATGGACGGAAATCAAGAAAAAGTGGTTAGCACCCACCAATCCAAATAGCTTACTCTGAAATGCGAGCGTGGGGGTAGACCCGGAGAGGCTTCTGGGATCTATGACGTTACTTAGATCACTTTGGCGCAAACTTTTCCGTGCCCGTGGGCTCAGCTCCAAGAAGTCGCTGCTGACCTCTTTCCTCTATAACCCGAGATGCCTGCTGATCTCACTCGCCAGATGTCTTCACCCTGGGCGACACAAAATGTATTCCACTTTGCTACTTGGTGGACCCTGGATCGGGCAAATTGCTGTCGTTTACTGAACTTCAGGGAAAACACGACTTGCCACGCCAGGTGTTTTATGGTTACTTCCAAATACGTCATTATGTCCAATCTTTTGCCCCAAATCTCCAATTTTTAGCGCCATCCCCCTTCAAGAGCATTATAATGGAGGGATCTGCACGCCGAGGCCTGATTTCTGACATTTACCGGCTGCTCAATGCTTACTCCATCTCAAACCAGGGCAAGTATACCTACATGCTTCGCTGGGAAAAAGTACTAGGAGGCGACGTGGCAGACGATCTGGTCTCGGGCAGTAAAAAGTTCCTTCTGTACGCTCTACAAGGAGAACGCATATAAAATTATCTACTTTTTGTACCTGACACCAGATGTGCTCCACGCTATCTATCCCTCCTGCTCAGATAGGTGCTGATGCTGTAAGGATGACAAAGGCACCCTCTACCACATTTACTGGAGCTACCCCAAGTGCCTTTCTGGACGGAGACACAGTCTCTGTTGGCGCCTTCTGGGGTACAGGTCCCCATGTCTCCAAAACTATTCCTCCTTTGTGTCTCATCCCTACAAATTCCCAAACCGTCCAAAAGATTGCTTAGACACATTCTAACAGCCGCAAGATACCTGGTGGCCCTTCACTGGAAACTGCACTCCCCACCCTTCCAGGAAGAACTGTATGCTAGGATTAAAGATGTAGAACTTATGGAAAATATGACAGCCAGACTACAGGATAGGCTGGAAATGCATGATAAGGTCTGGGAAGAGTGGCACCGACGGGAAGATCCGCCTTGAGTCGATGGTTGAGCCCCCACCCCGTCTCCCACCTCCCCTTTTTGTTCTATTTCCTTAACCCTCCCTTCCCCCTTTTTCTAATCTCTTTCCCCTTCTTCTTCTTTCTTCTGTTTTTATCCGGCCCTGTAATGGCCTATGGCAGATGCTATTTCATGTTTGACAATACACTTAACGTGTCTGCTGCATATTTCTACAACATAATATACTGTTCACTGTTCTTATATATACACTGGCGCTATTACTCCTCTAGCGCTACCTGTACACTACTGTGCTTGGTTTATGTTCATCTACTTGCTGCTATGACCAATAAAAATTGTTATTTGAAAAAAAAAGACTGGGGGTCTGCTTTGTTTACATTGGCAGAGCAATCGCGGGTGGCCGACGGACATTGAGGCCACTGGACCAGCACATCAGCTCCTCTGCTGTGCAGTGGGCACGTGCGTCCACAGGGTCTTGTGCACAAAACGATGTACAGGTATGTTGTTTCGCGCAATATGGCCACCCTGCCACAGTATATATGCAGTGCGCAGTCCTTAAGTGGTTAAAGCAGAGCTCCACCCAAAATGGGAAGCTCTGCTTTGTCTGCCCCCCCCCCCCTCCTCCTGCCACATTTGGTGCCCTTGGAGAGGTGTGAATACCTGGTTTTGAGAGGTACCCACTCCAACTTCTGAGCCGTGAGTCCACCCACCCCCTCCTTGCCCTGCAGCCGGCCCATTTGCAAAGCGCAGGTTTCCCTTAGTCAAGATGGCGATGCCAGCACCCAATAGCTGATTTAAAAAATTGGCTTGTGCTAGGACACTGTTGGATTACCTGGACAGGTAAATGCCCTAATATTCAAAGTCAGCAGTTACAGTATTTGCAGCTGCTGACTTTTCATTTTTTTCTGAAGGAGCTCATCTTTAAGATCTAGTTCCCTACTGGGTCCAAGGTTGCAACCTGGCTGGTAAAAATTGGACTTGCTGCCAATGTTAGTAATAAGTAAGAAACTATACGGTCAATATTTTTAGCCCAAAAAAATGGTAACCTTAACCCGCCCCTTACCACCTCTCTAAAACTGTTCCTTCATCCTTATATTTCAAACAGATTTCACATTGTTACACTGTGTGTCAAGTTTGATTTTGTTTTTTCGTAGAAAATATCATAGCTTATTTAAGGCTTGTGAAATATTTATTAGCCTTGACTTAAATTCTGAAGCAGGGTTAATAGTAATGGGATTATCCAATAAAACTGAGCAAGTACAGCACCCATGCAAACCAGTTGGGATCCATCTTGCACCAGTCGGACCTGTATAGTGAATTTTAACTGGTAGCTGCAGGTTATTACACTTTCTAATTAGACTTTGTTCACCAGGACTTCAACTGGTATAAAAGACTGGGCACAACAACTTTCATTTTGCAAAGCTTTAGAACAGCCTTAAAAGGACAAGTTTACCTTTTTAAAAATAATAATAATAAATGCAAATTTTTTTTTGCAGGTAAAATAATTTGCATTATTTTTTTCTTAGGCCGCGTACACAGGGGCGGACTGTTCACCCAACTTTGTTCGTCAAACAGTTTGACAAACAGTCCGCTCAAAATTAGCATGAACGGACTTGACCACACACGATGAACGAACAGTCCGCTGAAACCGTGCGCGATGACGTGAATGGCACGTACGACGGGACTAGAAAACGACGTCCTATACACTGCAATGCAACCTTCGGCGTGTAAATCCTTTCTGAGTATGCGCGGAACTTAGTTTGACGAACAAGCCTACACACGAGCGGACTGTCCGCTCAAACCAAGTTTCAGCGGACAGTTTTACGGAAATTCCGAAAAACTTTGTTCGTCAGACTGTCCGCTGAAACTGTCCGCTGAAGCCCACACACGAGCGGACTGTCCGCTGAAACACTGTTCAGCAGGAAAAAGTTGGGCGAACAGTCCGCCCGTGTGTACGCGGCCTTAGGTGCCTGTAAATCATTCAGGGCCAGTGCTACCACTAGGCAGACTAGGCAGCCACCTAGGGCAGTGGTCATCAACCCTGTCCTCAGGGCCCACTAACAGGCCACGTTTGCAAGATAACTGAAATACATCCCAGGTGATATCATTTGCTGCTCAGTGATTGCAGTATTCTAGCTGAATCTCCCCAAGGTAATGCATAAAACCTGGCCTGTTAGTGGGTACTGAGGACAGGGTTGATGACCACTGGCCTAGGGTGCACTGCCACCTAGGGCGCAGCCACGGCCCCTGAGAGGAAGAAGTTGGGCAACCATCCAGCAAAACGAACAAGCCGGAGAGAGAAGGAAGAGAACGGCCGGCCCTGGTGACAGGGATGGATGACAGCACACCTCCAGTACAAGGCGGGGGTCATTGGAAGGCGCCACAAAATTCTACACCCCCCCCCCCTTCACCACCTCCACTGTATAGTAAAGGGTGGAGCCAATTGGGGGGGGAGTGGCAAAATGAGGTTTCGCATAGGGTGTCAAAAATCCATGCACCAGCCCTGAAAGCATTGCACCAGCAATCAGCAGATCACGGGTGCAATATCCGGCTCTTGCAGACTGTTAATGTAGCTGTGTGTCCTTACCTCTGCCTACAGGCAAATAGTTACTGAATGACAGGAAGCTCAATGGACTCATCAGCACTTTGAGTACTACAAGCCATCAGCCGCAAAGGCTGATGGAATTTGTAGGAATTCACACAACTCTGTGAATTAATGACATTAATGGGCAGAGCCTCACACGGCCGCACTTATTTCAAATTGTGACAGCAGGTACAGGGAGAAGATCCCTGGCTCGCTGTCATAGGGAAGGGCAAGGCTGCAGGAGTGGGAACCGGGTGGAACATGTAACATGTTCCCTAAGGTGAACTTATCCTTTAAAGCTGAATTACAGGAATGCAGCCACACTAAGTTAAGTCCAAGGAGGTGTATGGCTTCTATTATTTATATCTTACAGGTTTATGGCTCTGCTGGTGCATACACGGACGCTTGGGGTTGCGAGAGAGGAGAGAGAGGCACACAGAGCAGCTATGCCCCTCCCCTCTGCTGCCCCTTTAGAGAAGCATTTGTATTTTGTGAACGAGTTCACATAATACAAGGGCTTCTGTGATTGGACAAGAGAAGGGGAGGGGCAGGCATTGGAGCTGCATCGACTCTAATGTTGAAGATGGTTAGGCCTGAAGTATCAGCGCCAGACTCCCAGAAATACAGCGATAGCCATCTTCCAGGAGTGCAATAAAACCGTCAGACGCAAATAGATATAAGCCCAGGAGAGGTCATGCACCTCCTTGGACTTAACACGGTGTGCCTCACTTTCCCTGGAATTCAGCTTTAAAGGCAACCTTCAGCTCCAATTCAACAATGTTAAACAGATGTAAATAGGAATGCTGGCTGTCACTTTAAACAAACTGCTGGCAGGCGTCAGTCAAGTTTCAAGTGGTGCCGAAGCTTACCGAAGCCTCTTAGCAAGTTGACAGCCTGCGTTCCCATAACGATCTGTGTTGAACATCTCCAAACTACAGCTGAAGGCTGCTTTAATGTCTTAAAAAAAAAAAAACAGCTTAAAGCCAGCTGAAAGCTTTGCCAATACTTCGCAAAAGCCAGCTGTATAGACCGCTCTTATACAAGCTGTGTGAACAACCTCAGGCCTCTATCAAACGGTCAGTAGTGTTAACTTCTCCCCTGAAAAAGGATCTGCAGTGGATCACTTTTAAAATGTGGCTGTGAGGTAGTCTAGAGGCATTTTAGGAGGTGATACTGCCACCTTATGAATGCCTTACTTTTCCCAGCCTGGGATTCTGCATGACAATATGATGCCACAACCATGAGCCAAGCGTTTGGTTCGTGGTTGCAGAAAAATATTTCCAGTGCACACATTCCTGGAAATGGCTGTAAAGTAAGTGGTTGCTGCAGTGACCGGCTGGGGACCGGAAACTGGACAGATTAAAAGATATATCACCAGCACACCAAGGATCTCAAAGATAAAGTCCAAAAGTTTTAATGAAGCAAACACATTACAGCATAAATTAGCAATAGTTTGGGGCTGTGCGGATCCCTTCTTCAGGCATCAGTGACATGCACACCCCCCAAACTGCTGAGGTATGACTGTATCAGTAAAACTTTTGGACACTACCATGGAGATTCTTAGTATACTGGCAACATAGAGTATATTATCAAAGGTATTGGGGCACCAGCTTTTACATGCACTTGAACTTTAATGGCATCCCAGTCTTGTCCGCAGGATTCAATACTGAGTTGGCCAACTCTTTGTAGCTATAACAACTTCAACTCTTCTGGGAAGGCTGTCCACAAGGTTTAGGAGTGTGTCTGTGGGAATGTTTGACCAGTCAGTACCTGTGAGGTCAGGTACTGATGTTGGACAAGGCCTGGCTCGCAGTCTCCGGTTGAATTCATCCCAAAGGTGTTCTATTGGGTTGAGATCAGGACTCTCTGCAGGCCAGTCAAGTTCCTCCACCCCAAACTTGTTTATCCAAGATTACCCCTTGGCACCGTATAAGATGTGAATATTTCTCACTCCAGTTCCGGAGGAGATGCATCACCTGGATCCAGAGTGAGAAATCTTCACATCTTATACGGTGAAAAGGGGTGATCTTGTTGGGAGACCATCTGGACCTGGAGAAAAGTCTTGGCTGGGCTAAAGCCACAAGTGCTAACGATCCCTTGTAATGAGGGATCAATAGGAGCTGGTAAGCGAGCCTTTCAGCTGTTGGTGGAGGCACTGATATTTAAGATCACTACAGTGGTAGATGGTGGAGATTGACATCAGGATTTATTTTTACAGCACTTGTGGACTGATCTAATTTTTACATTTGTATATACATCATTGAAAAGTGCAATCTTTATCTATTTTAGGTTTACTCACTGTGTATATGTCTCACAGACGGTTTCCTGCTTACACTTTTCATTCAGAATATTTTTTAGCTTGTTTTTTTTTCACGTTTTTCTTTTTATAACTTCTAAAGGAATGTTCAAACATTCCAATAGACACACTCCTAGACCTTGTGGACAGCCTTCCTAGAAGAGCTGAAGCTGTTATTCCTGCAAAGGATGGGCCAACTCAGTATTGAACCCTACAGACCAAGACTGGGATGCCATTAAAGTTCATGTACGTGTAAAGGCAGGCATCCCAATACTTTTGGTAATATAGTGTATCTCTTCATGTGGTTTGTCATTGTGGTGCAGTCCCATTGACTTTAATGGGCAAGTTTGCCAGGCATTGCCACCTGTCAAATTCCACATGGAGAATAAAGATTGCCATGGATGCAAAGCAAAGGTCCCAGCCGAGTCACTTTGACAGGTGGTGCTGCCTGTCAAACTCCATATGCCGAGTTAAAATTGCTAAGGCCATGAAACAAGGCATTGCAGTTTTGGCATGTGTATGAAGCCAATATATGGAAAAACGTGCAGTGCTAAAACTGCAAAAACCAATACAAAAATGTGATATTCAACATAAACACATCAAGGTGACAAAGATTCAAACAATATTGAAACGTGAATCCACCAAAAAGAACAAAATATTAGTGCACTAATGTGGTGACTGCACCACAAACACAATTCAGAATATAAGGTGGCAATTAAAGTCCAAATATATATTTGCAGATAAAGTCCAAATATATATCTGATCCACCAAACATAAATTATAGTCCAACCACCCATGTGACATTTAAAGTGGGAAAATAGTCAGAAACACCACCACCATAAATAGGAGGAGGCTTACCAGATCGTGGTGACCTGGCTAGGCTTATACCACCCAAGTCTAATTCCGCGTACACACGATCGGAATTCTCGTCGGAAAAAAGCGTTGATGATTTTCGCGACGGAATTCTGACAGAATTCGGCTCAAGCTGTCTTGCCTACACATCAAATTCTGATCATTTATAACACGGTGACGTACAACACGTACGACGTGACTAGAAAAAGGAAGTTCAATAGCCAATAGCTTCTGTCTCGTAGTTGAATCTGAGCATGCGTGATTTTTGGCATGTCGGAATTGCATACACACGATCGGAATTACCGATAGAAAGGTTTTCCATCTGGAAAATTGAGAACATGCTATCAATTTTTGGCTGGCGGAAATTCGGACAGCTAAATTCCGATGGAGCATACACACAGTTGCATTTTCCGATGAAAAGCTCTCATCTGCCTTTTTCTGGCCAGAATTCCGATTGTGTGTATGCGGCTTAAGGAGCTTATTAGGTTAGATAGCCTAATAGGCAATGGCAGATCCTGAGTCCACATCAATAGATCGGCATCAGACCATCGATAGGAAGTGGCATGTAGGCCAAAATCTTAATTGAAGGATAGAAGCTCGGTGCCACGTATGTGTATGAAGCCCCTCGAGCTGCCATGTTAGATTTTAGGTGGGTGGCAAAAACATGGGTCAATCGTCTGTTTTTATGAAAGGCCTTGGCACTTCGCTCCTTGCACTAATGCAAAGAAGTGATTTCCTTGTATATAAAATCTGTGGACATAAAACAAGGGGCCTCTTCACCTCCTAGACCACCACAAAGCTCACACCCAAGCTCTCTTACATGTGGACTATCCATATTACATTTCTTACAAGCCTCTTGGTAGTTCCCCGGTGCCATTCACTCTTTCTGCCCCTTTATTAAAAGATCTATAAGCATAAACTTCAACCAAGGTCGCCTTTTGAAGCCGACCCCAATCTAGACCTATCCCTTTAACGCACATCGGCATGCAGCCATTATACAGTGACTGAATGATGCAGATTATAAAACCAAAAAAAAAAAAGAGATGAAGCCACTTAGGCGGTTTCTTTATCGGCGGCAGTAAAGGGGTTAATAACAGGGAGGGGTGCGTTCATACAAAGGAATCTAAAGACAGTGACAGTCGCCATGGAAACCAGGGAGGCAATTTCTAAAATCATTAGAAGAAACAGGGATGAGGAAAAGGGGGGGGGGGGGTAGAGAGAGAAATAAACAGAGGGACTGACAGAGAAGGAAGAAAATAGGAGCTCAGAAGGGGGTTGTATTACAGACCAAGAAAAAGCAAAGAGAAAAAAAAAAAAAGGAAGACAATGGGATGTGAGGCCTGAATAAAAAAGGAGACAAAGACACGGCTTCTCAGTGATTCCTTTTAATAAATGTGAAAGGAAAAAAAATATCCTGATTCTAAAAACCCCCCATAAAATAACAATCCAAAGAAAAAAAACAAAAAAACAAGAAGACCCCCAACGAAAACAGGGAGAAACAGAAATCGATAATGATAATACACGCATCAAAATGGCTTCCCTCAGCCTTCGGCAGCCCAGGATTATCCAGGCCCAGGGCTGTTTGTACAGGGGAGAGGGGGCTGTGTGTGGAGATAGGCGCACACGCTCACTTATCTCTCTCTATATATATATATATATATATATATATATATATATATACACAAGTACACACCACAACACACGCTTAATGCATTGTAGCAAGCAGGCTTTGTGTTTGTCTAGGCCCAAATCCATAATGCCGAGTTCAGTATACAGGTGTTAAAACGTGAGGTAATAGCAACCGTTGGCCATTGCAACTAAATCTTAAAACAAAGGGATTCCTGAAAACTTGAAAAACAGGGAGCCATTGCCTATGACAACCAGACACCTTCGCTTCCGTTGATAGATGGTTGCTACAGGCAACAGTGCCACTTTCAGTCTCCATAAAACAGCCACAATAAAACATGACAATATGAGCGCAATATACAAAAATTGGAGCAAAAATTGATGTTTCTTGCTACCAGTTTCTAGTTTTTCCTAGGAAACAAAACCTGATTGTAGGTTGGAACCTTTGGGTGCAAAAGAAAACGCATTAAAAAAGCATATGCATTTTTGAACACGTGCCTGACTCCCATACGTGACTTAAAAAAATTCACCAAAAATGCATTTTTGAAACATTTTTGACACATTTTCTATTCAGTTCAAAGGGGAGCTGTGTTTTTGGGGCAGTTTTAAAAATTGGATGCTGGACTTTTCAAAATGTGCTGCACTTGCACAGTAGTGGTGTGACGAGTTCCATAGGATTTTAAAGGATGCATTTTTCATGCCTTTTTCTTCCACTTTTTAACTGAAAAACTGATCAGAGTGAAAGGGTCCTTATAGCAGAATTTTACCCATAATAACTTGATAAAAACAAATGTTCTTTAGCAAGGAACATACATTCCACATTAATAATTATGCTACCAATATAGTGTATGCTTTAAATTGCCTCCAGCATTGTTCCAGTTTCTTCTTGCTGGAGGCTGCCATTTTGCTAAAGCCCAGAGAAGCAGTAAATTATAGTTACATAGTAGGTGAGGTTGAAAAAAGACCATCATGTCCAAACTGTGTGTGTGATTATATGTCAGTAAGCATAAAGCAGAACTAAACCCATCGATTTAACGGTTTAAAAAAACAGATAGATTCCTGGGATGGCAGGACTGCTAACATTTGCTTGTGTCCTCAACCAAACTTTCAAACCATCAAATGGCTGGTGTCATAAATGATCACATGCACAGCACCATGGCAGTTGCAGATCAAACAGAAGCAGCTTCTTTGGCTGTAAAGGCTAGAAGGGTTTAATTCCACTTTTAGGGCCCTTTCACACTAGATTTCCGAAAAAAACTGACAGGGGGACCTGATCAGACCCTCCAGTCTCCCCTATGAAGAGGCGGATGTCAGCGTGGTGACATGTCCGCTGACACCCACTGCTATCCAATCTGATCCTGTCCACTAAATGGATGGTGGTCCTATTTTCCATCTGGAAATTGACGGGTCGGATAAAAAAAATGGACGGCGGTTCTTTTTTTCCTCTGATCTCCCCATAGAGGAGAGCAGGACTCTTACAGGTCTGTCTCTGCACAGTGAGCAGAGACGGACCTGTCATCTGCCTGCTCAGAGGGGATCAGCAGATCGATCCCTACGGAGCAAGTGAATTCTGTCAAATGGATCCGCCCAGTGTGAAAGGGCCCTTAGGCTGTCAGCAGATCGGCTTCTAAAAACTCATCACAGTGCCTAAAAATGGAGAGCAACTGAGCATGTGCAGAGCAGAAGACGGTGTATTACTGGATTTTAAACAGCTACACCTACTTTTGATGTTTAACATCGCTATAACTGCAAAAGCGGCCTGCCTAAAGTGATCTAACAGGACATAATTAGCGGACTAAAGTTCCACTTTTACGGGAGCTTTAAAAGAGTTTTCCCACTTTCCCCCGCTGCACACTTTGCTCCAACCCGGTTTTGGTGCAGGTTAGTTGCGGTTTACCTTAGACTTCTATTATGCCCGACAGTTTTGGTGCGCATACCAAAACCGTGAGACATAATAGAAATCGAAAGCAAAGCACAGCTAACCCACACCAAAACCGCAGGGGTATATTTTGCTGCGGCCAGAACACAGTGGATCAGTGTGAAACCACCTTTTCTGGGAAAAAAATCCCTTCCATGTGGTCTCTTTCCTATTAAAGCGTAACTAAACCCCATCGATTTACAAGTTTCAAAAAACAGTTGCATTCTCAGAACATGCCTGGAATGTAAACGTCACATTGTGTTCTCCACCAAACTGCCAAACCATCAAATGGCTGGTGTCACATGTGGAGCACCATGGCAGTAGCAGATTAAGCAAAAGCTAAGATGGCAGCTTCCGTGGCTGAAAACAACAGGAGGGTTTAGCTCCGCTTTAATAACATTGTCAACAGGTTCGATTTTCACTGGCCAGATGGCAACCTTACTTAGCTAGGTAGTGATAGCTCTACATTTTCCCCAGTGTTTCTAAGGCCTTGTTCACATGGACGGCAAGGGGCCAATAAAAAGAGGTGGTTGACCCACAGCGACCACATCTGTATGCACTGCCGCTGGCACATCAGGGCAAATTTTATACACTCGCCCTAGTGAAGTGAATGAATGGGATTGTGCCGCAATCACATCTAATCCATGCAGTTCCAGTACAGTAGGATTTTACCCAGAACAAGAAAAAAGGAAGTGGCAGATCACCTTCAAGCCACTCTGAAAAGTGATCTGAGTTGGGTCAGTATGGACTGCCACCCATATGAACAAGGCAGAAGACAGTTTTGTAGGTCGATAATCAGTGACTTATAGCCTGAAGAACAGCCGTGTTATATCGCTGAAAATCTCTCTTGATTTATTGCATAGCACTAGGGGCACATTTACAGTGATGCATTGGGTCACTACTGGGTCAACATGGCACAAAGGCATAAAAAAAAAAAAACAGAGGCATTGGACTCACCTTTCTGGTGGCCTATGTGGTGAAACTGCCCCCTGCAGTTATTCAACACTTTTTGGGTGTATGTATTCCTGCTACCCCGTCACATGCAGTGGTTCCTTCCTCCAGCTGATACATCACTACAGGACTTGAAGCTGGCAGATGGAACCAGAGCACATGGTGGGGGAGACAGGCGATCTTTCCATTCAACCGGTTGAATACCTACAGCATTTCAAAACACAAATAAAGCACTTCTTTTTATGGTTCGACTCTATAGCAGTGGTTCTCAACTCCTGTCCTCAGGACCCACTAACAGGCCAGGTTTGCATGATAACTGAAATACATTACAGGTGATATCATTTGCTGCTCAGGGATTGCAGTATTCTAGTCTGCATCTCCAAGGTAATACTTAAAATCTGGCTTATTAGTGGGTCCTGAAGACAGGAGTTGAGAACCACTGCTCTAGTGTCACTTTACAGATGCATGTTACAATTCCTAGTAGCATGGTCTATTGTGGTGACATTCATTTTGAATGGCACCCCAATGCACTTAAACAGCACAGTGCAATGCACAGATGTCAACTACCTGTACATTTTGGTGATAAAATAGTGAATGTTTGTTTAAATATATATTGTGGTTCACTGGCAGCCTGTACATAATGTATGGGGCTAAACTCCCTGCAACATATCGGAGGAGTTTGAATGGATCTTTGGGGTTCAATCGGTTAATAATAATGCATGTGGTATTTGGCAAACTATTAAAAATCAAGAATACTTTTTGATAATTTGTGTAAGGTCTATTTATTATATGTGATATTCTTTGTTTTTTCTTCTGCTAGATAAATGACTACATTAGGCATGTGTGTGTAATTTTTCCTTTATGGTATTGCTAGCTGCTGACCCTGCTGTGAGCAGGGGACACAATGGAGCCACCCAGATTTGCCAACTTGAAGATTCCTTGGAATCCAGTAGACCAAAATGGTTACCAGTTAGGCCTCGTTTACACGATGTGCAGAGATGGGAGTTTTTCTGCATGGGCACAAAAAATGTTCTCTACGTGCCCTGTTCACACCACACTTGTATCACGTGTGGATTTTTTCTGCGCCAGAATCTGCAATATGTATAAAACTCACTAAGATACATGTGAAAACTTATGTAAACTTGTGTCTCTGCATCCGTGTGTCAGTTTCCATCAGTTTTTCTGCACGTATGGCGTGAATGAGACCTTAAATAGTCAGTTACAAGAATAACAAGTGCAAACCTGTGATATTTATCTATGTGAACTGAAAATTTGGAGGAAAAAAAATTCTTGTAGGGTAAAACAAACACCAATTATGGTAGCGCACAATTAACACATTTGTGGTTTAACAAAAGTGGTTTTGCTGCACTGGTGTATGTTTTCAATACACAAAAATACAGCAGAACTTGCACATTTGCTCTTTTTTGTGTGAAGCGTAGCCAAAAAATTGCTGAAAACATAAAATCAAGTCTTTTTATAAATTAAAATTACAATATTTTGGCTTTGTGCTATTCCAGGTAAAACGCTAAAAACAGTTGAATTTCACATGTTTTACCTGCCAAATAATTTGCAATTCTGCTCATCCGGTCTAGCGATTTACACAGCCAACATGATCATTCAGCTATTTCCTGATTAACTTGTATTACTTCCTGGATCACCTCACTGCCAGCTAGGCAGAGCTAATTATGCGGATTCATCATTCTATTAATGGTCAAAGAAATAAAGCCCATGGGCCTTAAATAGCCTTGGTTTAAAAGGCTTTGTCTTGGCACGCATGCATGGACACAGAGTGCTACATCATTTTTTTTGTGCACAGCCCTACTGATTAAAAATATATGGTTCACACTATTTTTTTTTTTGGGTCCGTTTACTTTTTGTGGTTGCAGCATATTGAAATGAATGGGCAACCAACACACCCTAACATGCAAAAAATCAAATGCAACCCTTTTTTGGAACACAACTCAAAATGGTGTTTGCAACATGGTGAAAAGTAGGTGTGCTGACCTAGTGTATTGCCATTCAAGATGATGTTATGGGCCCCATAGGCAGTGCACTAAAGTGACCTTGTGTGACCAAGGCCTTAATACTGGCCATTCACTTAGTATTCAGTGCCACCATTAGCTTTCACTTATAGTAATCCGCTGCTCACAGTTACACCTTTTTACCAGTTTCTAGCAACTAAACTAACAAATTCATGGTGGAAACCAAATTAACATTGCTAGTCTAAAAGGTTTTTTGATTTGAATTTCCATAATTTAGTTCAGTGGTCTCCAAACTCCAAACCCTCTTTGCTTGCCTTTATCTGGCCCTTGGGACACTGTTTCATCCACTGATACTGACAATGGACAAAATTCCTCACTGTGACATCAAAATTGGGGCACAATTCCTTACAATGACACCAATGATGGGGCATCATTCCTCCCAGTGACATGAAAGGAGAATTGGTTATTCAAAATGGCCACAGTCTGGCCCCCCTAAGGTCTGAAGGACAATAAACTGGTCCACTGTTTAGAAAGTTTAGAGACCTCCGATTTAGTCAATTGAAACTGATTGAAGCCATATGTGTCAGACTGCTGTGGTTGATAGCTGATGACTGCTCTAAAATTGCAAAGCATATGGCTAGAATTAGGGTACTTATTCACACAGAATGAGAATCTTCCCATCCATAGCCATCCTCAAGATGCCATATTAAGCCCCTTTATAATATATGGCCCTGCAGGACATTATTCAGTATAAAGGTACAATGAGCATCAGAAAGTAACCATGGCAGCCAATCGAAGTCCATCTTGTGCTGTGCTAGAGTGGGAAAAGCAAATTCTGATTGTTGGCTTATTGTGCTCTGTATTTTGTTCCTTGCACTTTTTATCAGAGAAGTCTATAGGTAGTTTGTCATTTGGTTGAACTGGATTATCAAGCAAATTTAACATGGATGAACATAGGCCACAAACATTAGGCCTATACATAGGTGAATCTGTCAACAGTAGAATGTGTGTATTTAGGTTTTAGTGAATCTCAGCTTTCGAAGAGCCTCAAAAGACCATACTATGAGTTGTAGGTAAATAGCTACTTTATCTACCTGTACTATGTAGGATTCAGAACTACATAGTCTTTCCTTGACTATCCTCATCTAACTAGACAACAACCAATGGATACAGCATCATACCCAAGCATCATCTGCAAGATTTGAGTAGTGTGTTGGAAACAAATAGGACTGTTCTGAACCTAAGAGTATTTTGCATCAGCTGAAGGCCCCCCAGCATGTGGGATAATTTATGTCATTTTAGTGTATGGTGTGATCCAGTAGGGGAGAAGATAGAATAAGCGTTGTGACATGCACAGCTGTACCTACGGACAGTAGAACGTATATAGCCAGCAGCGAACCTCAGCTAATTGGTAATAAACAGATATTTTGACCCGACAAAACCCCAGCACCACTTTTTTGTGCCCCAGTTCAATCTAAGCCCACCTAGTGGATGGGGTGCTCCCAGGGGAGTAACATTAACAAAATGGGCTACAGCAACAGGCACAGCCCATATACTCCAGGCAAGTTTTTTGAGTGTGCAAACCGAACTGTGTGCCGAATAGTTAGTCTTATGACACTATTTCCAACTTAGAATTGGAGAGTCCCACCAGGAATGGGTGGCAAGTGTTCCCTTTTAAACCTCACATGTAGGAAGTCTAAAGAAAGAGGGTCTGTCATCTAGTTTTACATATGTAGTGTTTATAAAATTATACCAGCTTATTCAAACAAAGGCCTAAAAGCAAAATAATATTACTAATCTGGGGAGACACTGAAAGGGTTGAACCACTCAACATGTCCTTGTAAAATTCAAGGCTCATATCCCAAAACAGCAACAAGAAGGAGATCCACGATAGGCAGGTGGAGCTCATAACCTGTAGACATTTTCCAGCCAGGGTCTACAAAGATCTCTCAATGATTGACCACCCAAAAGAAAAAAAAAAGAAGTGTTGAGTAGACATCCTCAAATACAACATTTCTGTAGTATGCTCTAGACAATGGATGTAGGCAGATGTGTATAAGGGATAACGTTAATAAAAATATACATACATTCTCTAAGCATTCATTCACACAATTTTTCACACTTATGTAATAATGTATCAATCAACGGGGATATCTGCACACATTGACCCCCTCTCCAGTTCTGTAACTTTATCTCCAACAGCATTATGAAAAAATAAAGCCCCTACCCCCACCCAACCCTGTCTTAAACACAAAGTTCCTAGTATCAATTGTATTTGTAACCCAGCATCCCAACAAAAAATAAAATAAAAAAAAGGGGGATAGGGACAGAGGCTTGGGGAGACAAAAATTCTCACACACCTTACTGCCACCCCCCGTGCAGAAGTGAAAGATATATATATAATTTTATTTTCCCTTCGGAGGTAGTCAAACTTGCGAACGTGTGAACATAAAGAAAACTCAGAAAAAAAAAAAAGAAAAAAGTCTTCTCTATTGGTTATGTGAGCCGCTATGAGGTAATAACGCTGTTCTTTGATTGGCAGAGCCTCAAAGGATTGTGGGTAGACTCTGGAGGGAAGGAACGAGGAGATTTAAAGTCTTTCTGTCTTTCCTTCTCTGTGACGCTTTTCTCTGTTATTTTTACTCCGGTATCCAATCCAGTTTCTTGCTTCTCCACACCCCTCTCCTTCCCTCTATCTCAAATGTCATCCTTTTTGCCTCTTAGGATCGCCACCTTATGTAACCTGTTTTATATTTATTCATAAATCCACTCTTAATTTCTCCTCTGTCGGCGACTCCTCTCTCCCCCGTTTACTCTGTATTTGGGTTTCATGTTCAACTTTATGTTCTCAAACTGATGTTTTTGTTAATCTTTGTCACTGTCACCCTAGTACAGTGGATGATGTGATACATTCATATTGCTCCACTGGACAGTGTAAGTGGAGGATGTTTTTGGAAAACAGGTTGGGAGACCTTTGAATTTCCCCTTTCTTCTAGATATCTGCAAATGTCCTTTTCTAGAGTGACCATCTTAAGTTACTCCAACTTGTCAGTTTTTTTTTTTAGAACAGCCAAAAGGATGTGTAGGTACTCTTTGGGTACAAGTGCCAAGACAAGTTTTTTTTTAGGTTGTCTCTCCTGTATCGACACTTCATTTACAGAATGTAATCGCTTAAGGTTTTAAAGTCATTGTTGTCTTGGACCAGTTTCATGGTATTGAGGCTCACGTGAAGAGAGAGGTAAGAGGAAGCATGGGTTTAACCAGAAGTGAAGGGGGAAAATCCCAACACTTTCTTGTCCTATGCTGACCCAAGATCAGTTCAAGGAGAGACCGAGCTTGCCGGAAGGGTGAGAGAGGAGAAACCCAGAGAGGAGGAGAGTGCTCAGTTAGAGGTGTCAGAATGTACACTGCCTGGTCCTTCTGTTGGGGAAGTGACAGAAGAGGGAGTCACAGCCTCTTGCCATCCTCCGTTGGCCTAAAAGCAAAAAGAGAGACATTTGTTGAAGATAAAAAAATATTGCAAGTGGACTTGGTACAAGTAATAATGCACTGGAGACAATTTTTTTTTTTTTAATCTTGAAGGTCTTGGATGCATGATCATAGCTCATTAGGCATATGTGTCATTGTGACAGCTTCTAGCACAGGGCTCATGGTTGCTAGGATTGATTGGACCAATGATTTTACCCCAGGCCCATTCATCTGCTGGCTAGCACCCCAGCCTCTTTATTAACTTTCAGCTGTTGACCAGGGAGTCTCTCCCTGGTCAAAAGCTGAAAGTTAATAAAGAGGCTGGGGTGCTGGTGCCATCATTGTCAAAATATGGCACCACATTTATTGAATTTCACCCCACCAATTTGTTTACTTTCAATTTTCAGCTGGGGAATCACCTGGCTGGAGTGGGGAAGCGTCATCTATTGCTATGTTTCTGTCAGCTGCCCTTCTGGAGGTGTCCTAGCTAGCAAGAAGCTGCACTTAGGACTATGGTCCTGTGTTTATGGTGTGTCTGGTACAGAATAACTCCAGTACGGCATCACTCCAGGCTCAGTGCCATCTATTTCATGAAAAATGTATGTACTTGTTCCCTACAGGTACATGAAGCTGTCACTCACACTGACATTTGTCATTTGGAGGAGCAAGGGAATTCTAATTAGTGTTAGAACACTCTTTATGAATTCCCAAGTACACGTTTTAAGAGGAACTCCAGGAAAACAACTAAATATCAATTTATTATTATAGGCACTTATATAGAGCCATCAATTTAAAATACATATATATTGACCGTTCCTATCAATTGTTTTTGCAATACTTTGTAACCAGTTCTACAATTAAGACAGACAGCACTGCTAGGCTCTGGGCATCCCCTTCCTCCTGCAGAATAAACAATAGGTAAGGAATTTAGCTAAGTCCTGGAACTGCCCAGCTGGTGACTGGATGTTGAATTAGCAGCATATGTTAATGCCATTATCCCGATGCTCTACTCTGACTGGATATGCTTTCTTTATCCTGCTGTACAGAGGATTACAGGAGGCAGACATGAAATCAGATTCAAATGGTTTTGATATGTACATGGAGCTTAAATGTGAAAAACAGTGCCTTCACATAGACATTCATTGAGATTTCACAGGGCCTTCACATAGGCATTCACTGAGACTGCCTTAATGTATGTTGGTAATGTATGTACATAACGGAGATGGGACTTCATGTAGGAGGAGCAAATGCTACAATAAGTTGTCCAAAATGCACTAAAACCTTTAAACAATAACGTTACAAGGGCCATGCCTATTGTCCATAGTCTTCTACTTTGCAACTAAGGCTCCGTTCACACAGGGGCGACTTGTCCAGGCGACTTAGCCGCCCTGACAAGTCGCGCTCCGTTCTGTACTATGGAACCGTTCTAATAGGAGCGACTCAAGTCGCTCCGACTTAGAAAAAAGGTTCCTGTACTACTTTTGGGGCGACTTCAGGCGACTTGCATTGACTTCTATACAGAAGTCGTTTTGCAAGTCACCGCTGAAGTCGTGTGCAGGTCGCGTCTGTGAGTCGTGCTGCAAGTCGTGCCGCCCCTGTGTGAACCGAGCCTTAGGGTTTACTATAAAAGAGAAATGGGATTATCAATCTATTTGGGTTCTTACCCGGATCTCCCGAGGGCTGTATATCTGATTTGCTGATAAACTGTCATTGTAACCAGGACCCATCGTGTGACGCAAGGACTCCACCTTTGAGGAAATAAACATTTCGAGATGAAGACGATTTGAAAGAAGACACACCGGAGCAAGTATACAGAAGGAGGGAACAGGAAAAATAATATAGGATGTGAAGAAAATTTGATAAAGTTGTGATGGAGAAGTACACCTGAATGACATATAAGGAAGAATCTATCGAACAACAGAGGAAAGGTTAGCAGAAGATATATAGAGCAAGAAAGGAAAAAAGTAAGAAATAAAAAAATTATAGTGGAGGGGACCTAAAACTGACCTGTGAAGGGGGATAAGCATCCCCGTTTAAGCCCTGCATCGCCATGAACATGTCATTAGATCCAGACAGGTTGAATGAGCCACCAGAACCTGAGAGAAGAACAAGATAGAGGAGAATATAGAGGATTGAGGAAGCAAAGTGATGGAGTTTTAAAAGTTGGAGAGTAGAAGTAATAGGTCAGATAGTTTAGAGGAAGGTAGAACAAAGTGTCAGAAGGTTGGAGATTTGCAGATGGGATGGGGAATTGGAGGTTTGAGAAGACAGAAAGATGGAATAAAATGTCAGAAGGGTGAGGAGATATTGGCATGAAAACAATAGATATAAGTATTGTGGAAACATGAGTTTGAGTTGAGTGGATAGCGATGGAAAGTTAAAAGCCAGTGGATTGCAGGGAAAAAAGAAACAGATGTGAGAGCAGAGGAGATGGACAAATGTCCAAGGATTAATGAGAGTTTGCCATGAAACACAAGTCAGAAGGTGGAGAAAATGAAGAAAGTGGGGCAACAATATGTAGACAGGACAGATTGAATCAAGAGACAAAGAAGAGATAAATTGAGTGGATTCAGAAGACAGAAGGATGGAATAAATGCCAGAGTAGGTGTTAATTGCAAATAAAAAAAGAAAAAGAAATGCAGAAATATATTTAATGGAACAAGGCAATGAGGGTTGAGAAGATGAATGGTTTGAAGCCGCACAAGAAATGATGGTTGATTAAATGGAAAGCATATGTTAGAGGTTAAGGATAAATAGAGAAATGTGTAGGAGATTAAAAAGACAAAGAGAAGGAATCAAGAGTTAGTGGGTTGTTGAGTTGGAATCAACAGTTGATGTTGAGGAAAAATAGGAGTTGAGGAGACAGGGAAGGAGTCAAGAGTGAGATTTTACAAGACAAAGAGAAGACACAAGGAGTCACAGGGTTAAGATGCCGAAGAGAAGAAGAATAAGGAATACAAAATGTCAAGGATGCAGAAAGCAAAGAATTGAGAAGGAAGAAAGAACAGTAGTTAGATGGGACTGTAGCCTAATGTTACGGGTAAGTTAACTAGCCACCCAGGTGCAAGGTGGTTTTCTATGGAAGGTGTTTACTTCTATAAGTGGCAGCTCTATAAGACCATATTCATAGAACAAGTCCCCTTTATTGCTCCAGAAGGAGGAAGTGAACCTACCTGCAGAGGTTGGGGTGGTTGGAGAGTTGGCTCCACTGTGACCTCCCTGGGATGCGCTGACTGCTGTCTTCACTGCATAAATATTTGCTTCCTCTTGGAATTTTCCAATGTTTTTCTTGTACCGAATTCTTTTATTCCCAAACCAATTGGACACCTGTGTGGAAACACAGACATAAATTAAAACTCATCCAAAATTAATTGTTCACATTTAACCAGTCAATATCAAGTATATAATACATCAGAGTGGTATGTATCTGTAAACGGTGCATCTGAACACAGCACTTTGTTTACCTCTACCACATGGATATTCTGCCTGTGCCAAGAAACACCTGAAAATCCTCTGCCATGCTTACTTACATAGAAGCAGTGGATATGGGTTTTTCAGGAAAGAGGATTGAGGAGAATGCACCAAAAGTTGTATAAAGACAACATTTCTCTTCTTTGCTATGAATAGAATGGAGAAGGGTTAGCTCTTCTGTCACATTTTTATCTTTATCATGTCTTCGTCTATGGAGGGGACAAGAAAAGCAAAGGGAAATGTAAAACTGTAGAGTTGTCTCCAGAGCAAAGGTAAGAAGAACCTTTCCAATAGGGACAAATGATCTGGTGTCTAAGATGGTATTTCCCCTAATTTTCTTCTTTTCTCTATGTGTCTTTGGGGGGTGAAGTGAAGGGCAAATACCGCAAAATATAACCCTACTCTATACAAAACTTAAAATAAATAATATTTTTGCTTATACAATGAAGTTTTATGTTCCTCAAAGAGATACTTAGGAGGACAGAGTTTTAGGTATAATCAATATCAATTCTCTTCCATAGTGGCAAATTCTATCCCAGATGTTCATCATTATCAGACCTTCAGCATTTGGAAGTCTAAAAACAGGAACGGTAGAGAGAAACTTATGGGGATGGCATTATCCTATATATGCCCTTGTACTGTTCAGTTCAGTCCTCTAAATATACCCAGACTTTAATATTCTTTATATTCTTGGCAACAAAAATGACAATTGCAAAGGTGTGGAGGTCCTCAGTAGTTCAACTGCCCACCACCAAGAATAAACTCTCATGGATTATGAACCACGAGAAACTGGCCACCATCTTACTAGAATGCGCAAATGGATATAGAGATGGTGGTGGGACATAGAGGCCCGGTTCTGGAAGGACTACCCGCAGAGGCACGCTCACCCTATTCCCATCACTTTTGTTGCCCTTTTTTCTCTTCTTCTCCTCTTCAACCTTATTTGACTATGGTTCATTAGGTACTCTAATATGACCTGAAATCAGGGCTGTAGTTTCCTATTGATTAAACATTCTGATTCATATTGCAGTGGTTTAATTCTGCAATGCCCTACTGTGTTATTGACAGGAATCCAGATTATGCTCCATTCTGAGGTATCAAACGAATGTACAGACAAGGGGATTCAGGGCCCTGTACTGTGTAATATATTTTGCACGCAAATATCTTTATCATTTGTTACTGTGCTTTATCCAGGTCTCTGTTTTATTTGATTGATTGTAACTCACTATGTTCTCCTAAACCAGTATCAACTATTGGAAAAGAATAAAAAGTTCAGGCCTTGGGGAGCACCCCCTGAAATAACTTTCTTATCTACAGACCACAGTACATTACTTTGACTGGTGAGTTGTAGTAATAAAATTTATACCAAACACTAACCTTGCTCTAGTTTTTAACAGAACACCAACAGTAAACTGGTGCCCAGTGGTAGCCTGGTGGGGATACTGAAGCCATTTTTGGGCATATAGGAATCTGCCTCAACAGTGGCAAGTGGTCAGACAATACACACGTTTGGATTGGGTTCCATTTTCTTTCACAAAGGTTCATTCATTTAAACACTTAACTCTTTACCACCTGCTGGTATACAGATTTAGATCCAATTAGCCAATAACCATGGTACTTGAATTTTACCTGTGACACAGTGATGCCGCATTTCTTTGCAAGTTCCTCTTTAGCCTCTTCGCTAGGGTAAGGGTTACTTAGGTGTGAATAAAAGTATTCATTCAACACTTCTGTTGCCTGTTTACTGAAGTTTCTTCGCTTTCGCCTATAATAAAAGTAGATATTTACATATTTAGAGCACAACAAGCAACTTTCTACTGAAAAAGCTCAAGAAAAAAATTATCGTTGTTTGGTAAAACAAGCAAAGCAAATTCTAATTGAATGACATTTAAATTGTAAAACCCACAGTGTATTATAAACTGACGCTTTTTAGCAATAAAATATTTTTTTCCATCCTTTGTTGCATCTCAGTGATTCTGATCTCCTGCAGCCTATTGGCCGCAATTTCCTGCCCTATGGATGAAATGGCCAATTGTAATAGGCTATAGGCCTTCCATCCAACATCTCTTCGGAAGCTATGTGAAAACTGATCTACAGCAGATTTAGTCATCTAAATTGACAACTCTTCTTCATGGGTGTCTGACATGCATGCACTAGTGTACAACTATATATTCCATAGGAGCATTTCCATATTCAAAAAGATATTTGTGGGTATCCAAAGACAACAGTTACAGAGAAGCCAATTAGCTAACATCTTGGGTCATAATTAATTAATATGCAAGTATCTTTAGACCAGGGGTCTCCAAAACGTCTAAGCAAAGGGCCAGTTTACTGTTCTTCAGATATTGGGGGGTAGTCTGTCAGTGTGAGAAGAAAATGCCCTGGTGTCAATTGGAGTAAACAATGCCCTATCATTCGTATTAGTGGGAGGAATAGTGCTCCATTGTTGGTATCAGGGGAAGGATTAATGCCCGGTCAGTGAGAGGGGTAGTGCCCCAAGGGCCAGATATAAGCAGGCAAAGGGCTGCAGTTTGGAGACCACCACATTAGACCACCACTGTATGTCTTCTATAAGCTCTTTGGTATTTACCGTGCATCCAAAAACCTTGACCGGAGGATCATAACAGCTTCACACGTGCTTTGCTTAAGCTGCATCTGGATCGAACTGAACTTTCGGTGAATGATCCCTACCATCCTTTCAATCTCCTTTGGGGAGATGGGTCGGGTTCGGCTCTGTTCCCTCAGCAAATTCATGACGTGTGTTGTAAATTCGTTGCATGCCTGAGTCCAAAATTAGAAAGGTAGGGGTAGAAACAGGTAGTAGAAACAGAAACAAACAACAAAAGGATGTTGGAAAATAATTCAAAGATGGAGGATGAGTTGAATTGGTTTATAAAATTATGCCCTCCACAGATTTCTTGTTTTGTCTCACCTGTTCATACTTCTCCAGCTCGGCATGATAAATCTGTCGGATTTGGGACAGCTTATTCCTGTAGTCCGAGTGTTCTATGGAGTTATCTGGTGAGACACCGCCAGAGGCTGCAGCAGCTGCGGCTGCTGCAGCAGATCCTCCACCCTTCTCTGGGCCTGCCACACCTTCTGCAAGCAGCATGTTGTCCAAACGCATCAACTGAGGGTCCACAGGTTCCTCCTCCTGAGAATTTCGAATACTGAGCCCTGCAGAAGAAGAGGAGACTTGATTTGAGTTTGGTCAAAGAGCTAGAAAGATGTACTGAAATATATGGATAATATTTACTAAGATTCACTAAATCATCATAAAACGTTAAGCTAGGAGTGGACAACTTTCTGTAGAATTCAGAATCCAGTCCGTCTAATCTAAAAAAACATCAGACCAAGGTTAATTTGCCCATTCAGGTAAAGAATGACCCTCCACCCTTTTATACTTCCCATTCTCAGGCTCCCACGCTCCTCTGTTCCTCTTTTGGACCTGGGAATGCAAACCAAGCCTCAGCTCCTTATCAGAGCCATATCAGGTGGTATCAGGGCTTACATATGGTTAATGACTTCCTCCTCTCCCTAGTTATGTGGGTGCAGTGTGGTGTGGCGGCAGGAAACACAAAGAGGCCCACCTATGCACTGAAGAACTTGCAAAACAGTACAACAACCCGGTGGGGAACTCACCCGGCCGGGAACTTACAGTCAATACAGCGTAGAACAGCAGTAGTAGGCCCAAACTGAAGACAGTGCTTGCCAAGTGGGGTGGAATGCGGCCTACGCTGTCTGACCCAAACAAAACTTGCTGAAGAGCAAACGTAGGCCCTGAGCTGTCCAAACTCCTCCAAAACCTGTCCATACTCCTAGTGCTGTCCCTGACAGACTGGTATGCTCTCCCTACACCAGCCACTTTGCAAATGCGCCAAAACCTGGGGGCAGAGACTTAAAAAGACTGTCACTCAGGATGGCCGCCTGGGTCACCTGGATGTAGCGTAGCCAATGGAAACCCTGCGCACTGCATCAGGAACTGGGGGAACCACAAGTTTCCATAGACTTCCCTCTCCAGCTGCAGTACCACTCCAGATGAGCGCCACCAACAGTGGAGAAAATAAACTGCACCTGCCTACACCTATGTTTGGGCCTATAAATTGCTCAGACCCAACTGCTGCATCTTTGAAGAAGTAGAAAAGGTCACATGCTCCCTCAACCTTGGAAGCATTTAGGAAGCACTTCATTAGGGCAGTGGAGGGGGAGTTCAGCTAAGGAAAAGACCAGCCTGTGATGGGTTGTTCTTTCAGGAAAACCCGTCACCTTGTCCTATCTGGGGAAAAAGTGGAAATGACAGAATTTGCCTAAATTAGACTAAAGGAAACCATCGAATATTTTCATTGCGCAACATTCATCTGAAAGTAATTTTTGATGGGTTTTTGTTAAATTCATGAGAGTCTTCATACCGTACTGTATATTGATTACTGCATTACATGCAGATATGTATACGATTTATCTACTGGTCACATGTATGTCAGGGATGTCATGGCTGCTAAGGCCTGTAGCATGGTGGGGGGTAGAAGGTATCTAAGCTCAAAGCCAGCAGCTCTTTTCGTGGCAGAGTTGCAAGAGAAGTTTATTAATTTGTTCTTCAGCATACAGAACTTTGAAAACCTCAGGAACATCAATAAACCTTACAGATTCAATGTAATTACAGCCAATCACAGTCGAAATTTGTTTCAGATGTCATTAAGAATATTAAACAACTATGAACTAGGAACATTTTGAGGGACTTGATTCATTGAGAATTTTAGAGAGACGGCAACTAATCATGCTTAGCTATGTTTGAACTTTGCAAGGCATGCTGGGATTTGAGGTTCCCCAGCCAAAATTCCAATGCATCCTAGGAATTTCATAGAAATGTTTGTTTTTGCTCAACAGCCATGCATAGGCCCTAGAAGACATCTTGCTGCCTCCCATTCAGCTCACCTGAATCATTCCATGTGGATAATGAGTTGCATTATCCTGCTAATCTTTGCATTATCCAGATAAGTTTCACACATTATCCCAGCACAGTGTTTCCTGGCTTACCAGCCCTTCCCCCCTCCCAGCCAATCCCCTCTCTCAGACAAGCGAGAGGCTCCCAGCCACCGTCGCTGTGGAGACGACCTAGCGATGACCTTTTCTCCCGCCACAGCAACAGCAGAGGAAACATGGCTGCCATAGCAACCGGGAGGGAGGGGGTGGGCATAAGACAGGCTGGAGAGAAATTGGGAGAAGGAGGGAAGGAGTGATGGGGCGAAGGAGGAGAGGGGGAGGCTCCATCAGCAGGTAGAGCTAAATGTCCTGTAAAGTAGATGTATATCTAGGAAATGCAAGAATTTATGAATGGTAGCTTGAGTTTCGTCATGTCCCTGCCTGGTGTCACACAATTTTCTATGTTATCTGGCTGTGATTCTTTATTTGGACTATTAGTTACATTTTTAGGACAAGCTTTCGAGGCACTGCTGCTTGGACCAAGAAGGGGGTACACCGGGAAAGCTTATCCTGAAAATGTAACAGTTAGTACAAATTAAAGCGACATGAACAGAAATCAACCGTGGTGTCCCAAGTGCACCAATATGGTTACAATGACCTTAAAGTGGGCCACCACCCACAAATAGCACTTCCTCTATTCTCCATCCTTCCCGCTTCCTCTTACACAATTGGAAACATCTTTTTTTAACATGAAATACCTTTTTATTATTGCATGGATGCACTTCCGGAATCCTTACCTAGGCAGAGGATGATGTGTCCACCCTACCCTTTCCTCCTGGGATGTTTACGTCACATCCCAGGAGGCAAGGAGGCAGTATTTTGGTGTTTCAGCAGGCTCACACATGGATAAGCACAGAGCATCCCCCCCCACACACCCCATGCATGTGCAGATCACTGCAGGTCTTTTGCTGGTCTATAGGTATTACTAAAGAATGGCAGTGGCCTGCACATGTGTGGGGGAAGATTGCACATGTGCAGACATGCTGCAGATCTCTGCCAGGTCCCATGAGGCCTGATAGGGACCCACGACATGCCTGCACATGTGTAGGATTTAATTTCAAGATGGCCGTACAAGAGCAGAGCAATGAAGTAAAATTTTGTCTGGGAGGAGGACAACGCTGGACTCCATGAACTGGTAAGTATGTTTCTTCAATTTAAAGTGGAGCTCCACCCAAAAGGGGAAGTTCTATTTTAAGCCCTCCCTCTCCTCTTCACCAAATAACACTTTATTTTGGAGGGGGAAGTGGGTACCTGATTTTGACAGGTGCCCACTCCCACTCGGATCGCCTAGACAGTCCTCCTCTCCCCCTCCCTCCCTGCAACCTTCTAGGACATGTCACAGGTCCCAGAAGACTGCGGTCTCATTCACAATGCGCAGCTCACACATGTGCAGTGGGCACCCGACTGTAAAGCTGCAAGCTGTCACAGCCCAGTGCCCACAGCTGAAATTCTGGTGCCGCGGAGAGAAAACCAAGAGAAGGAACGTCTGTGGTGAACACATCGCTGGATCCTGGGACAGGTGAGTGTCTGTTTATTAAAAGTCAGCAGCTACACTTTTTGTAGCTGCATATTTAATAAAACACAAAAATGACTGGAGCTCTGATTTAAATATAGGAACAATTATCAAGAACTAGAAATAAAATTGTAGCTAGGTAGGGTCAAGTTCCTTTTTAAGCATGTGTCATCCTGAACGAGAGTTGTGCTGTACCCTGGCCAATATTTTCAGCCTTCACAGTTGCATCTCTAGTGGTAATATGGCACTGTACAAATTAAAGTAGACTAATATGGCAAATCTTTTTTTTATTTTGAATAGAGTAATGCCTGGTATGAACAACGTCCGTTTCTTTTTTTTTTTTTTTTTTTGCATGCTTATTCCAGATCGGACCTGCAGAGTTTACTAAAGTCACGAAAATTCTCGTACTATAGAATAGAAATTCGGAAGTCATGTATAATGTTTTGTAGTGTATTTGAATTGAATTCTTTTGAAAGACAACAACAAAAATCGTACGATCTAGCATCGTACGGAAAAAATGTTTGTACGTGTTGGATAATAATCAGATGAACTGTCATGATCGGCTCTGGAAAGCTCTGTACTAACAATCCAATTATCGTACGATCGTTCCGAAAGCGATATTTGTCGTGCGATTTTCTGAACGTGTGTACGGGGCTTAAGGGAGGGTTTCTTTTTTTTCTTTTCCATCTGTGTCCATTGGGCAGATTACCCTTCACTTCCTGTTTAACAGCTAAAACCGGAAGTCAGAGGGAATCCCTGCAAATTAAGGGAATCGATTGGGTCACCAGAACTGGTGTCACCATTGGAAAATTTCCCCTCTATTACTTTTCCGGGGACAGCCCAAAATTTGGGATTTTATCTTACTTTCGCTTTCAATGATAATGGTAAACAGTTACAGGAAAAATAAGAGAATCGGGGGCGCAGACAGCCATACAACTTACTTGGTGTTCTATTCTCCACTCTTTACAAAAAAAAAATTTTGCCTTTAGTTCTACATTTAGGTGGATGGTTTTGGGAAGCCCGAGCCATGTGACTGAAATAGTCTAAAAAAAAAATCTCTATGCCCGATTGCTATGACTTGGCGTTGTTTACTTCTACCAACAGACATAGGACAATGACATGCAACTAATCACATACATTGATCCAGTGCGCCATTGTGGCCACCAATCACAGCTATACGCAGTCACCACAAGATTAACAAATGTGAAGGTCCTCGATTATCCATAGAAAACGCTGATAATTTTTGGGTTATACAAGTCACCAGATTTGGTCACATATACTTCTCATGCTTTGCACTATCAAGGTGAATCATGGTTATATGCAGCCCTGCAAGACCAACCATAGATGTGAACGCAAACCTCCCAACTTTTTGAGATGGGAATGAGGGACACCTATCAGCAAAAGTATGCAGGCATAGCACAAACCCCTTGCCAAGCCCCCTTAAAGGAGAATTGTACAAAAAAAGAAGATCGGTTACCGTATATACTCGAGTATAAGCCGAGATTTTCAGCCCCTTTTTTTAGGCTGAAAGTGCCCCCCTCGGCTTATACTCGAGTCACCGCCGTCTGTCTACCCGATCAGCGTGTCGTGCAGACAGATGGCGGCCATTCCACTATTCAAAAGCCGCGCCTCCCTGTCTGTGATAGGCGGAACACTCAATTTCCCAGCAGTCAGTGTTCCGCCTATCACGGACATCCGCTCATCCTCATACTACGGACGAGGATGAGAGGATGTCCGTGATAGGCGGAACACTGACTGATGGGAAATTGAGTGTTCCGCCTATCACAGACGGAGGCGCGGCTTTTGAACAGTGGAATGGCCGCCGTCTGTCACAGACGAGGAGAAGAGGTGCGGCGATCCTGGCATGGCCGCCGTATGTTTTTACATGCAGATCGCTGCAGAAGGACACAGGCTGCAGAAGGACAAAGAGGCACAGGACACAGGCAGGCTGGACACAGGGATGGACACAGTGATGGACACAGTGATGGACACAGGGATGGACACAGTGATGGACACAGGGATGGACACAGTGATGGACACAGTGATGGACACAGTGATGGACACAGGGATGGACACAGGGATGGACACAGGGATGGACAGGCATGTCTCACCCTCGGCTTATACACGAGTCAATACGTTTTCCCATTTTTTTTGTGGTAAATTAGGGGCCTCGGCTTATATTCGGATCGACCTATACTCGAGTATATACGGTAAACCCACAAGTGCTTTTTTTACCACTACTATTTCTTTATATTGGCTTTTGGAATTTACAAGTACAATAATTTAGAAACCAGGTGAAAAGTTTAGCGCTGGGAAACACTTTTTGATAGATAAAAAGTGCATTTTATATACATCTATATAGATCAGACCAAAATGAGGGACAAATGAGGAGGAATGAGGGACAGAGGGACATTGCTCCAAATCAGGGACAGTTGGGAGCTATGTGAATGGCCTTCTTCATCTTTGGAAAACAGTGAAGAATTCATTTTATTTCAGTCACAGCTCCCTAGGCTTAGTCTTAATAAGTCAAAAAAATGTTACTGCCTTACACATCAACACAGAAAAGGAACGATCTACGTGTACCACAATCTATTATAACTCAAGAAAAATGTTTCACCAGGTTGAGACAATCCATGAATTATTATTTCAACCACGATGCATAAAGCTTAATTCAACCACCAAACGACAGTTAAAAGGAAGTTGTCCAATATTTAAACAATCAGTTCATTACAGTCCTTGCACAAGAGTGGCATGATCAGATCCGTCTGTCCATTTTTCAAGCAGATCTGATCAGAAGCTCAATGTAAGACTATGGGTAGGCATGTTTCTGTTTGCCTCTGGACTGCCTCCATGTCTGACTAGGTCCAAAAAAAAAAAAAAAACAGAAATATTTGTGTCCTTTTCCATTTTTCCAGTCCTAATCATGATGCATTAGATGTAAAAGATGTACATGAATGCACCTCCATTTACATCCACCTGCCCATAGATCTAAACTGGGTCAATTTGCCTCCAGGCACAAGCTGGAGGGAAAAAACTTCATGGACAGATGTCACAAAAGTGACCGCAGGGGATCTATTCATGGAAGATGGCCATCTAAAAGGGTTGTTTAAAGTGTATCTAAAGCCAAAAAACTTTTAATTAGTTTGGATAGAGTGGTGCGAGGCTAGCAATGCTTTCATGTTTTTATAGCGCTGTCCCCCTGCTGGGGAGATTCACCCTTCCCATTTGTCATGATAACTATTGTCACATGAGCTAAAAAGCCAACATTTTTAATTCTCTCAGAAACAGAAAAAAAAAAGAGGAAATGTTTTGATGGGGACAAGTACTGCAGCAACAACTGTAAAATATCCCTCAAAATTATTCTTGGTTCCTGCTGTGTTTCTTGGTTGGGAAGTCAAGAGAAATGTTCCCAATGGGACACAGGCCCCAAAATAGCATATAGAATATCTGCCAGGAGTAACACTCTCCTACTCCACCAAAAGCTAGGAAAAAGTATAGGTGTTAAGATATATGCCAAAAAGATGCAAAATAAAGCAACAAAAATAACTTGTTTAAGCTTTAAAGATGAATTCCACATATGGCAATTTACAAACGGTTACACTAGCCCAACTTGGACCAACGCAAGTATAGATGTTCCATATGGAAGCTTGACACTAGCTTCTGGGTTCTGAACCAAAACAGCTGCTCTGCTGCTTACTGGACACAAAGAGGATGCATGCTTGGAATGGGCACCACGCAGAGATCACTTTCCATTTTTTCAATGAATGCAAAGTGTTCTCCGATTGGATGAGGTGGAGACACAGGACTCGAAAGTGAGACCACTGTAGTAGCAGTGCCTACCACAGCGATTTCCAACTTTCAGTGGAAACCCACATGTATATAACATACTTATACTGGTCCAAGCTGGACCAATGTAACTATACAAAAATACCTGGATCTCAGCGTTAAGTGGCTATGCACCAAAGATGTGACTTATTAACCAAGTGTTATTTTCCCTGAATCATTTTACCTACAAAATAAAATAAATTTCGCAGCATAGTGGAAGGATCCTGAGATCTATAAAGAATCTTTTAACATCACTCTAGGAGAGAGCAATGACATGGAGGTCAACAGAAGGAACGAGTAAGAGCAGCAGGGGACCCAGGAGTTTGTTTCCCAGCGAACTTTGAGGGATTGTTTTTTGCAACCAATCAGCACTGAACAGTGTGTACGACAGAAAATACAGGACCCGCCATCGATGACCTCCTTCCTATTTATGCTGGTAACAGGTCCCATTTTTACTGGCCAGGTGGAAACCTACTAAACTGTAACAAGTATGCAGATCTGGGAAGTCAAAATTCCTCATCTACCTACTTTTTTTTAGCCTTCTATGGACATAAAATTGCTGCAAACACAGAATGGATCACTCATCTCATAGCTGCCTATACCTTTACCATGTAGTAGCAGGATGAGAGACTGATCACCGCAATATACCCAAGTACTTTTTAGGAATTGGAGATGAAATTGCAAAAAAAAAGGAAAAATTGGAAACAATAAAAAAGTTAATGCCTTTAGACCAACCGTTCTCAAACTTTTAACTCCCAAGGAACCCTTGAAATCATTTTAAGGTCTTGGCAAACGCTTACTAAACCAGTACTCATGGGTCAATGGGAAAAAATGCTGCTTACATTTGTGGCTAGTGGGAAAATTGCCACCCCCCCCCCCCTCCCAAAGCACCCCTTACAGACAACTAAAACGATTACTGGTAGGAGGTCAGTCAACCACAGATCAAGGAACTTCTGAAGGAACATTAGGGTTCCACAAAACCCTGGTTGAGAATGGCTGCTTTAGACCCTTGGTGGGCCACATGTGGCCCGCTATGACTCAGTATGTGGTCCAGGCCAACAATCAGAATGCAGGGTTTTAGCTCTCGAACCAGCATTAGGTGGTCCAGCCCTAAACCTAGAAGCTCCCAGGCTCCTGCTCCAAAGGAGTACAGTGCGAGTGCGTTACCCACTACTGTAACAGCGAGTTAGGCTGTCACTCAAAATTAATGGCACCACACCACACGCATAGCAGTGCACAGGTTCCTATGCCTTGCAGCAATGCACACTAGGACATACATTTTACCATGCTTTAATGCAACACAAATCTATGAAAGCAAAACTATTATGCGGCCCTCTGGACATGTCAGGGGGCCACACTTGAGGCCCCCTATATTCACCAACTTGACCACCACTGCCTTTACACTCAAGTCTCTCTAGACACAATGTATAAAACAACTCAAGTCACAAAGGGGTTAAACAACCCTGCATGGTGTATGCTCTTAAGCAAGCTAACTATGAAAGGCCAGAGCATTCAGGATGAATAAAGAGGTTCATGTTTATTAATCAGGGTTACGGACGGTAGACCCTTCCCGAACGCCTGTCTGACAGCTGCCGTGCGGGCCCACAATTAGACATTACACGGCAGCTGTCAGGGGTTTGAACACGGCATCTGTAGTGAAGTAGGTGCTATTTACACAAGCGCGTTATCCCTTCATTACAATATGAACAGGCCGGACGCTCTGACATGGAGCAGCGACTATTTGGAGTTGTTGTTTTTTTTATCTGCCTGGAGACAGAATCATTCTTACTGCCCATAGCAATCAGACTTAATTTTTTATAATGCACTACATATTAGACTAAATGGAAGCATGGGATTGGTTTTCTATGGACCATGAGAGCATATCGCAGACTATAAAGGCCCAAAAAGCCAATGACATTGAATGTATTCACAGTATCATAAACTGTGTGTTATTGTTCCCCTTCAACAAGGCCACATGGCTAAATACAACGTTGAAATAAATATATGTAAATGATCTTCTCAGTCAAAACTCCACCAGCCTTGTCACCTAGGACTCCCTGCCTGTTCCTAGATCTCCCTGATCTCCAGGGCAGTTAAGGGTTACAGCCAATACAATGGTCATTTCTGCAGTGGGCATGGTTTTAAAATGCTCTTTGCTAGTAGTAACAAGTATCTCTACATATATATGTATATCAGAAGGTACATCCTCAGGGATGATTGGATTTCCAAACATTTGCACATAAAAAGTGCATGCTTTCAAATTGGGCGCTTACCCAGCTGCCGCCACTGCCGCTAGAGACACTTACCCTAAGGTGACTAGATTTTTAAAATGAAATCCGGGGACATTTTTTTTTTTTTTTACTGGTAATGGCGTCAATCAGTGACTCTCTGCCAATCGCCACCACCGCCCGCCTCACAGCGTGTCAAGTCTTACTTTCCAGGCCCCGGCTACTACTGGGTGGGGAACAGAGGAAGATCACTCTGCCAGGGAAGGCAAGGAGATAAGTAGGCAGTCGGCTGGCCGGGACTTGAGCCAAGTCAGAAGAACATGCAAGCAGAGCTGAATGGGCATGTGCCCAAAACTGAAGAAATTTTCCCTCTGCTCCGAACAGCACATGATCATCAGAAAGGGGCACAGATAATTGAAAAAATACACCCCCTTAGCTAGTAGGAGTAGCAGAGCGGAGGTGCGTAATTCAGATTTTTTATTTTTTATTCTGCACTGACTGTCTTCGAAATTGCCCCAGTCCCTGTTCATATCCAATCCTGGGACAAAACCGGGGACAGTGTCCTCAATCCGGGGACTGTCCCCGGAAACAGGGGATGTCTGGTCACCCTACCTTACCTGGCTGCTGCCGCTGCTGCCGCTAGGGACCCTTACCCGGCTGACACCGCTGCTGCTAGGGACCCTTACACGGCTGCCGCCGCTGCTAGGGACCCTTACCCGGCTGCCGCTGCTGCTAGGGACCCTTACCTGGCTGCCGCTGCCACCGCCGGTCCTGCTAACCTTACCCGGCTGCCACCACTGCTGCTGCTCCCCTTACCCAGCTGCCACCGCTGCTGCTGCTAGGGACCCTTAGCCGGCTGCCGCCACTGCTAGGGGCCCTTACTCAGCTGCCGCCGCTGCTAGGGACCCTTAACCGGCTGCTGCCGCTGCTAGGGGACCTTAACCGGCTGCCGCTGCTGCTAGGGGCCCTTAACTGGCTGCCGCCGCTGCCAGCAGCCCTTAACCGGCTGCCGCCACTGCTAGGGGCCCTTGCCTGGCTGCCGCCACTGCTAGGGACCTTTACCTGCCTGCCGCCGCTGCTAGGGGCCCTTACCCGGCTGCCGCCACTGCTAGGGGCCCTTACCCGGCTGCCGCTGCTGCTCAGGGCCCTTACCCAGCTGCCTATACTGGTGAGGGTGTTTACTGTACATGGCTGCAGGTCCTTTTGAATGCAATAGCTTTGCTATAGACAATGAATAAATTGGAAGTCTTAAATATCACTGGGGCCGGTGTTCTATCAAATAGTGCCCTGCCCATGCGCAATACGGAAGGGCACTCCAGCTGATTTCCCGATCACCTGGCGTGAGGCCCCCATTGCGCATGCGCACACCATATGAGGCATTTCACGGGCAGAATTGAAAGCCATGCAAACAGTGGAGGGAGACCGCATTTGTCAGATTGTGGCTCGCTGTTGGGGGGCGGGTTTACAGCGTGCTCAAGGTCGGCTTTTGTCTGTGTTGCAGGGTGGATTTGGTGTGTTGAACGGCAGGTTTTGTCTGTGTCTAATAGTGGCTTGCAACACAGCCACAACCCGCCCTACAACAGCGAGGCACAGTCTGACAAATACGGTCTAACTCCGATGTGTGCATAGCTTTCAATTCTGCCTGTAAAATGCTATCTCCCGTTGAAAAATGCCTCCTATGATGTGTGCATGCGCTATGGTGACGTCACGCCAGCTGATCGGGAATTCAGCTGGAGTGCCCTTCTGTACTTTGCATGCACTTTTCGACTACGGGCACTGTTCAATAGAACACTGGTACTATCTTCTCTTTATATTTAGCACTTCCACCTGGCAAAACTGGAGTCCTCGGTTCGATTCCCAACCACGGCACTATCTGCCTGGAGTTTTCATGTTCCCCCTCTGTCTGTGTGGGTATCCTCCGGGTACTCCGGTTTCCTCCCACACTCCAAAGACATGCTGGTAGGTTAATTGCCCCTTGTATGTGTATGTATGAATGTGAGTTAGGGACCTTAGAGTGTAAGCTCCTTGAGGGCAGAGACTGATGTGAATGTATAAAAAAAATGTGTAAAAATGATGGTGCTATATAAGTACCTGTAATAAAATATTCAAACCTCACCCTACTAAACACACCCATGCGATGTGATGTCTGTGTGTGAGGGTATGTGTTTTATAGATGGCACATTATCTTAGAAATACGGAATGGACACATAAAAATATCATTCATAAGACTAACTGAAAAAAATAACTCCTTTAACCAACTTGTTTTTCTCCACAAATAGTTCAGTTACACGGTAAGAGGAGAGTTTTTTTTTTTTGTAGACGGATTAGCAAAATCGCACATTCCACGCTGCCTGTGGCAAGCTGAAGGTCTTTAATGAAAAAGTACTGTCTGCTCACACTTACAAAAACTAGACAATGTGAAGTAGCGCAATTTCACAGCCGCACTGGTGTAAACAAGGGCCTAGCCCTTGTACACACGGTCGGAGATTCCGATGGAATGTGTCCTATCAGACCGTTTTGTCGGATAATCTGACTGTGTGTGGTCTCCATCGGACTGTTTCCGTTGGAGTATCCGACGGACCAAGTTTTCTAACTTGTCCGTAAAATTTTCAGACATAATGCTCCGATCGAACATACTCCGATTATGTGTAGCCTACTCCGACGGACAAAGTGCCACGCATGCTCATATCAAATTCCTAGACCAAAGCTATTGGCTACTAGCCTGAACGTAGTCCCGTCGTAACTAAATAACGTCATCACGTTATGTACAATCGGATTTTCCGACAACTTTGTCCGACCGTGTGTATGCAACAGTTTCGAACAAAATCCGTCGGACAAAATCCGTCAGACAATATCCAACGGATTTGGTTGTCAGAATGTCCGACCGTGTGTACAAGGCTTTACAGTTCTTCTGCGGCAAAAAAAAACAAAAAAACCTGTACGACACAAAAAAATAGGTTTCGGTAATTGGTATTGGCGAGTACTTGACAAAGAGTATCAGTACTCTTACTTGGTCTTAAAAAACTGGCATCAGTGCATCCCTACTGGGTGTTTTATTAAGCAGGGTATGAGAAATAACGTTAGTAATCCAAAGCAAAAATTCCAAATAAACTCGAACCATTGATAAAGGTCAAACGAATATAAATTCAGTCTGCACCTTTCCCATCACAATCCCATTTAAATCAGGGTCCCCACCAGAGCCCCTCTTACATCAGGGTGCCCCACCAGTCACTTTTACATCAGAGTCCCCATAAGAGCCCCTCTTACATTAGAGTTTTAGGTTACGATCAAGCAGTTTTCTGCGTGAAACGCGTTAACCATTCCGCTGTCTTTCTGTATCGTGGGTTTGTGATGTCCTTTGAGGATTTTATCCAATAAAGCTCATATTTTTTTCTGAAGATTAGAGTGGGGTCAATCTTCCTTTGATATCCCCTTGTTACGCCCAGGTCACGGACTGAACCGGAATACTGTGTTTCAGAAAAGAGGATTGCATTATATGTTTCTCTTCTTACTTATATTAAGTCCCCATCAGAGTTCCCTCTTACATCAGATTCCTTCTTATGTCAGAGTCCAGATCAGCGTCCCCCTTTACATCAAGCTTGTCCTATTAGAGTCCAAATCAGACTCCCACCTTACATCAGGGCCCCCTTACACCAAGGTGCCCATTAGAATTGAGACTGTGCACATCAGCTTCAAGCAGGATAAAATCTTGTAGTGGCCTACATGTGGCCCACAGTCCATAGCTTGGAGACCTCTGCCCTAGACAAAACTTACCATTGAACCCCTTTGAAGCACAGGAGGAGCCCGTCCCACTACAAGGGTAACTTTGATATTCACCCAGAGTTTAGCTCTTTGAAACGAAAACTCTCATGGGCTCCCCACAGTTCAGTGGGCACCCTCTGGTGCCTAGACTTACCTCTCCTTCCTGTCATTCTGATTGCCATTGGTCACCCAACCATACACAGCTTGGTGCCTAGGTGGCCAACTGGTGTCATATGGGGGACAGGAACAGCAGAATGCAAGAATTTAACTACAAGGAAAGGCAACGTAGTGAAGATTTTTATGGGGTATCTTACACTGATCAGGCTGTAAGTATGGGATGCCCTCTATGCAGCGGGGAGGTTGGGGGTATAAGCGTTTGGGGGCTTTGCTTTAGATAAGTAGCATATAAACATGCTGCCATAAACGAAACAGACTTAATATTTTAGATATTCTTTTTTGCAAGCAACGTCAAGCCAAATCCTGGTGCCATACATTAGACGGATTGTTTATGGTAATCCTTTAACTCATTACCACGGTGGTAGATACTCGTACCCGATGGCGTGAGTATACGGCTACCTAATAAAGGTTTTGTTTGTATGTTCAGGGGGCTGTCCATCGCTTAACGAGAACTGATTAACGATCCTCCTTGTTTACACTCCCTGATGAAGCAGATTCATAACAGATAATTATACTGCCCCCCTTCCTCACAGCCCTGTCACAATTATGTAATTAACACCGAGATATTAATGGGGAAGCTGGGCAGCGGTGTGTCGCGGATGTCTTCATGAACTCACACACGCATCCACATGGCAGGGGCACAGCTGCGTGCACGAAAATAAAACACGCGCTAACTGGCAGTCCGGATAATCCTGCCATTTCGGTCTGCTCGTTTCACAACTGCTGCCCTGCTCGAAAAAGAGGAACATAATGAGGCTCATTTATAAAAAAACTAAATTATATTCTGGGCTTTATTGTATACGGGGAGGGGGATAATTGGACAGGAAGGCAGCTGTGTGATGGCAAAATGTTTCCCACAATACGGTCTTCAACCTTCGGTTAAAGGCTGGAGTTAAGCTGGATGAAGACCCAAGGCAACAGTCATGCCATTCAAGCATTTACTGAGGACTCAACGATAATCTTTGGTCTACAACAGCACAGAAACCACACCAGCCCCTCCACCTGTCTGATATTTGGGGGAAAAGATTGACAAAACAGGTTTTGGATTCTTGTCCGTTCGTTATTCTCTCTTTTAAGATAAGCCAGCACTGGTGTGAACATGTTCTCCTTCCACAAAACGAAGGCCCTAGAGCTTACATAGGGGTGGAGGACAAGGTCTGGATATGCAGGTCATTGTTTGAAGGACCCCAACCACACTTCTCTTCTTTGCTTCTGTGTAGCCACCAACCCATCAGGGCCAGATTAAGAGCATCATGTGCTTGGTGCTGAGGATTTTGGTGGACCTTTTACTGGTCACCCTTCTGCTTTCCAGGAGCCTGTGCTGGCATGCGCCCAAACTCAAAAGTGCGCAGCCGCACAGGCATAACACTAGGGAAGCCTGGCATTTGATTTGCCAAGTTTCTGTAAGGGCCATGCATTGGCGTGCACTCGGAGCTGAAAGAGTGCAGCTGCACAGGCCTAACACTATGGAAGCCCCAGACTTCTGTAAGAGCCCTGCATTGGCATGCCCCAGGCTTCTGTTAGGACTGCTCATGTAGTGCCCATTATCAATCCCACCACCCTGCCCAGGCAGTGCATGTGGAATGCAGGGCCTGTCAGGGGAGATCTCTTCCTGTTGGCCCATTGCTTTCCATGAGAAGTCTGTCCTTTTTGGGTGGCTGGGCCTATATTAAGGTAGGGGCCTGGAGCTGCAGCTCCAATAGCCCCTACGTTAATCCAGCCCTGCAACCCATAAGTACAGGGCACAGGCAGGAGATGACCAACACAATAGGTCTTCAGGTCAGGTACCTTTAAAGAAAATTTAGTCCGAGAGTAAATGGAGTACCATCTCTGTCCCAAGCTACATCACCAACCTCGCCTCAAGATATCACCCACGCTGTCCTCTTCATGTCTTCCAAGACCTCCTGCTCTCTAGCCCCCCTCATCATCTCCTCCCATGCTCATCTCCAGGACCACTCCTTTCCTTTGTAACTCCATACTCCAATCTGTTTAGCTATCACCTACTCTATCTGCCTTTAGCCAATCCACGAAAACTAATTTCTTCAAGGAAGCCTAACCCTGCCACTACCTAAAATTAAACTTTTACTTTCTCCATTAATGCTCCTCCCTCTCAGTTATTACCTTTTGTATCACTTGACCCTCCCTCTACATCATAGCTCTCATATAGAGGCCCATCCTGACCCTTTTGTCTTCACTTGTCAGAAGAGGGGCAGCAGATACTATATTTGTTACTGCACAGGTTGACGTTAAGGTGAACCTGAACTGAAAGAACAGCCTTCGGTGTTTGTTGCTCCCCTTGTGAAAGCAGTGGTCTCTCTGCAAAGTTTCACCACTCATGAAGAAATGCCCCCTGCTGATTGGAAAGCTCTAGCACTGACTCAGCAGGGGGCAACCTCGGCACAGAGGCTGCGGCTGCTTTCCAAAGAAAATATACTGAAAGGTTTTGCACAACTTTTGGTATGATGCACCTGGACTATATTTAGCTAATTTAAAGCAGAGTTTCGGGACTTTAAAGAAAAATACCCTTGCAATGAGGCCCCACACAGCAAGAGTTAATTGCTTGTTAAGGGGGGTGGGAAAACAAGCTGTAATACTTGCCTTATTACTCTTTCCTTGGGTAGCTGTCCTCTCCCCTTTTTATACCACACTCCAGGTTGTGGGTGGGCCTTTGCCACTCTCGGGTACAATGCAGGATTACTGGTCCTGCTTTGTATGCAATGAGGTCATAGTGTGACTGCTGGCCAAAGCGCTTCAGAGAAGAGGCTGGGGGGGGGGGGGGCTGATCGAGGAATAGAGCAAGTATTACAACTTCTTACTCTACCGCTACACTTAGTAAGCATTTAAGTCTTTGGGGAGGGGGGGGGGGTCACGTGAAATGTTACTAAACCCAGGACCCTGCATTCACTATATCTGGTCTCCCACAGTACACAGAATATGGAAATGCAATAATTTTTTGTAAATTTACTGCTAAATACCCGCTCTCATCAGCAGCATATAACAGTCTTGCGACTTCTATCAGTGTCTGGGTAAAGCTTGCAGGAGGAGTTTCCATTCTCCCCTGACTGTCCTATGATGGTGCATGACCCCTGAACCTCTGCCTGGACAGTGCTGATTAGCTGATCACATGCACTCTCCCAAGAAAAAATATAATACAATCTAACAATACACACCAAACTGGGCATGTGCAGAGTGCCCTCACAGCTCTGTTCTATCAGCAGATGGATTGGGGACAGCGGAAGAAGGGGAGGATCAGAGAAGACCCAGTCAAACAGCCTTTTTACACAGTGCAGAGGATTAACCCCTTAGGTTCCACAGTGAGTATAACAAGCATGCTGAAGCGGCGCTTTGCCGGTGGTTTGGTGGCGCTGCCCATTGATTTCAATGGGCAGGGGCACTTTAGGAGCGGTGTATACACCATTCCTACAGCGCTGCAAAAATGCGGCTTGCAGGACTTTTTTTTACCGTCCTGCAAGCGCAAAGCTCCACTGGAGTGAGAGGAGAGGCTCTTTACAGGTGCTATGCAGGCGCTATTTTTAGCGATATAGCGCCTGTAAAGCGCCTCAGTGTGAAAGCAGCCTAATAAAAAAAAAAAAAGGTAAAAAAATGGGGTGCAAAATACACTAAGAAAACTTTACATTGGTTGTTATACCCGATTCACTTCTCTATAAATACATTAAAAAAAAATCTACATTTTATGTCTCCTTCATAGACCTGTAAGAGGCTGGCATCCGAGGCCCAGCCTGGGGGGAGATGGCCAAGGAACGCTTCCTGACAAAACCCGACACACAGAGAGACAAAGCGTGCCAAAGACCCCAGCCCCTCGCAATCTTTTCTCCAGGCTGTAGCACATCTGAGACGCACAGTACATCAGTACATACAGTGATGTCTGATCACTCACACGTGCAAGATTAATCGCTCGCTAATAATCGGGCCGCTTGCATCAATTTGATTGATAGGAGGCGAGCTGAACCGGCAATTTTTAATTGCTCAGTGCTACCAATTAATTGCACCGCCTGAACCTGAAGCGGTTAATCATTTCCACCGACCATGATATGCAATTAATTAGATGACATTTTCCATAAACATATTTATTTTTTATTTTTAGGAAACTTTTACCCGAGTGGCACATTTGATTGTGTGCAAAGTCAAAACACACTATATTGTCAAAAGTATTGGGACACCTGCCTTTAGATGCACATGAATTTTATCGCCATCCCAGTCTTAGTCTGTAGGGTTCAATACTGAGTTGGCCCACCCTTTGCAGCTATAAAAGCTTCAACTCTTCCGGGAAGGCTGTTCACGAGGTTTTGGAGTGTGTCTATGGGAATGTTTGACTTTCTTTCAGAAGTGCATTTGTAAGGTGAGGCACTGATGTTGGACGAGAAGGCCTGGCTCGCAGTCTCCGTTCGAATTCATTCCAAAAGTTGTGCAGCCATCAGAGTGGCACAGAGGGGGGCTCCCTGCCCCCGGGCCATTCTGATGTCCTGTACAAAAGGCCATACCGCTTCTGCCAGAAGTGGCCAGGAAACTGTCAGAAGGATCAGGCAGCCAGATGACACCGAGCAGGGGAGCCTCAGCAGGAGAAGCAGGCTTGTATATTAATAGCTGGCTGATGTCAAAGTCCCGCCTCCTGGACCAGTGTGCTGTCTATTAGAGTAGCCAGTCTAGGAGGCGAGACTTCTTTAGACTGCGGCGTCTATTCATATACAAGCCGCGTCTCAGTGGGAGATCCCCGCTCTGTGTCATCTGGCCAGCAGATCCTCCTGATTCCTCCCTGATACATTGCTGGGCACTGATCAGACTGTATTGCTGGGCAATGATCAGGCTGCACTGATGGGTACGGATCAGGCTGCACTGATGGGCACGGATCAGGCTGCACTGATGGGCACGGATCAGGCTGCACTGATGGGCACGGATCAGGCTGCACTGATGGGCACGGATCAGGCTGCACTGATGGGCACGGATCAGGCTGCACTGATGGGCACGGATCAGGCTGCACTGATGGGCACGGATCAGGCTGCACTGATGGGAAATGATCAGGCTGCACTGCTGGGCAATGATCAGGCTGCACTGCTGGGCAATGAACAGGCTGCACTGCTGGGCAATGAACAGGCTGCACTGCTGGGCAATGAACAGGCTGCACTGCTGGGCAATGATCAGGCTGCACTGCTGGGCAATGATCAGGCTGCACTGCTGGGCAATGATCAGGCTGCACTGCTGGGCAATGATCAGGCTGCACTGCTGGGCAATGATCAGGCTGCACTGCTGGGCAATGATCAGGCTGCACTGCTGGGCAATGATCAGGCTGCACTGCTGGGCAATGATCAGGCTGCACTGCTGGGCAATGATCAGGCTGCACTGCTGGGCAATGATCAGGCTGCACTGCTGGGCAATGAACAGGCTGCACTGCTGGGCAATGAACAGGCTGCACTGCTGGGCAATGAACAGGCTGCACTGCTGGGCAATGATCAGGCTGCACTGCTGGGCAATGATCAGGCTGCACTGCTGGGCAATGATCAGGCTGCACTGCTGGGCAATGATCAGGCTGCACTGCTGGGCAATGAACAGGCTGCACTGCTGGGCAATGAACAGGCTGCACTGCTGGGCAATGATCAGGCTGCACTGCTGGGCAATGATCAGGCTGCACTGCTGGGCAATGATCAGGCTGCACTGCTGGGCAATGATCAGGCTGCACTGCTGGGCAATGATCCAGCTGCACTGCTGGGCAATGATCAGGCTGCACTACTGGGTAATGATCAGGCTGCATTGCTGGGCAATGATGAGGCCGCACTGCTGGGCAATGATCAGACTGCGCTGATGGGCGCCCATGAGGCTGCACTGATTGGCACTAATAGGCTACACTGATGGGCACTGATATGCTTTATGTTAACATTGGTAAAGTTGTTGTTAATATTTATTTTTGGAACTTAATTCTGCATAAAACATTTAACAGTGTCATTTCATGAGATCATTTTAGGAGGGTGTGTTTAGGGGCGAAGCAGGGTAGGGGTTAAAAACTAGAAATTAGAAATTGCTAATCAGACAATGGCAGCTTGATCCTTCTATTAAGCTTTTGCATCAGGTTTCTCAATCCTTTGCATGCCTGCGCTTTATATGACTAAGCCCCTCCCTTCTGCAGGACATTTTCGGAAAGGGGTGGAGCATTGGTGACCTTAAAATTATGCCCCCCCCCCCCGAAAAAATTCTGGGCTGTACTCATGCCACAGGTGCAGAAAAAGTTCAACAGCATAGAGGGTTAAAGCAGACGGTGGGTGAGGAGGCAACATATCGCCCCCTATACCCAATCTCAGCGGCTATGTTGGCCACACGTGTGAATGAGCAATTTTCGGTCCACACCAGCCACATTCGAGTCATCTGCAATCGCAAATAAGACTGCAAACAATTGTTAGAAATAAAGCGATCTACCACCCATGAGTTTGATCAACCACCAGCATTCTGTTGATTGTGAAGTCAAAGCTGAGCAAAACATTGCAAGCTTCAATATGATTTATTGTAAGATTAAAATGCATTAAAGAATGCAAAAAATGATGAAAATGTCCTTGAAAACCATCCGATGTTTATGTTTGATTGGAGGAAATTGCGATCCCTTTTCCTTACTGTTGATCAAAACCACTTTCTTTGGGTTTATGCGATTTTGAGCAAAAATTTGAATGGAAGCTTCGATCGCTACAAAGAGAGGGGTTCTCTTTGCAGGATGACAGACTGGGGGTGCTTTGTGGGGTTTTTTTGCAGACCATAAAAAAAAAATTACACAACAGTCTTGAGATACACCAGAGTAGAGCAACAGAAAAAAAAGAAAAAAAAAAAAGGCAACGCAAGGAGAACACGGCGGTGAAAGAGCGGGCAGCAAATGAAGCAGCAATGGCTGATGGGAAGGGAGAGCACACCAGATTATGTGAGTGTGTGTGCAGTGTCAGACATTTGATCCGCTGCTGCCCTCCCCCCCTCCATTACCAGCCTCACAGCAGGGGGGGTGAGGGGACTACCATTAAATAAAAGGAGAAGAAGAAGGAGAAGGAGGAGGAGGGGAACCATCCTACATTGTTATACAAATTAATGGACACCCTCATCTCCACTGTATACATGTGTAAACACTCCGCTGCTGTTTGCTGTGGAACATGTAAGCCTTTTACTAGGCCTAAGAGAGATCAGAGGCAATCCTCGAAAATTTAACCTCATACTGCTATATGGTGTAAGAAAATAATCAGTTTTGAGGTAGACGGTCATGTGAAAAGAGCAGTTTCTCAGTGAAGGAACGCAAAATGGGTTACGAGTTGGTAGTCGGTCACCCGGTGGTAGACAATGCCAACTTCACATAGCAACCATTTACTTTTGATTGCTGCATACCGTCTACTAACTATTGCTTCTCTGCCTTTTGGCTAAGATCAAAGTGTAGCATCTGTCCGTTGCTGGTTAGTATCCCTCCTGATGTAATTGGGTACGAAGCGGTGGAAGGACCCTTTTCCTCCCAAGTTGAATCTGGCCTGTGTCCCACAGGCCTGTCCCCGGTTGATGGCAGGGCTCTCCCTATGTTCCAATGTCTTCCTGGTATGGATGGGGCTGTGCTGGCTTGGCTGAGGGCTGGGAAAGAAGGTTGTGGTGTATGTGCCTCTGTAGTGCCAGTCCAAGGGTGCTGTAAATCTCATGGTGGGTGGTGGGAGAGATCACCTTACATGCCTTTTTCGCACCTGCGCCTAGGGTTGGGCCTTTTGGCTAGGACCAGAGAAATGACTAATTCCCGGCTGTAAAGCCCACGATGGTTTCACACTATGGCACACCAGCACTTATGCTCTTCTCCAATCCCTTTTTTTTTGTGGATCTGTCACTTGCACTTTTTTTGCACAGCATTGACTGCATTTTATCACTTTCCCCAATTAGTAGGGTGCAGGTCTTCGGGCCTGCCTTGAAAGTTTTAAGGGGGGGGGAAGGCACGTGGCCTTTTGGTCAGGCCCCCCCACCCCCCTCCCATTTTTGAGGTGCACTAACCATTACTTGGGTTGGCCTGCTTTGGCACCTCCCGAAGAAAGAGGTCTGCCTGGTTGGTTTGGGCTGGTTAGACCAGGGAGTATCCCAGTCCCTGTCAGAAGCATTGTGCCTCGGGGGAAGAGGGCTAGGGTCCTTGATTATCGGAGGATGGCCAAGCGTACACCCTGTACCCTTTTTTGTGTGCTCGCTTTTTTATTTATTTATTTTAATTTTGTGTGTTTCACTACACCGTGGGACTAATAATAATAAGAAAATAAATAAAAATAGCGGCTACTAATAGGCCTGTCTCCGGTTGACGGCAGGGCTCTTCCTAAGTTCTAATGCCTTCCTGATTTGAATAGGGCTGCACTTGTCTGGCCTGGGGCGCGCAAGGAGTTCTCAGTGATTTGCCCCCTGGGGGTGGCATCCCAGGGGTGTCAAACACTTTTGGGCTGCAACACACCATTGTTGTTGCACTGGCACGAGGACACGTCACCTATGCTTTTCTTGCACTACACCTTCGGATGTGGCCTTTTGGCTAGCAGGGAAATTTCTATACAGGCCGAAAGGCCTGCTGCGTACTGCACAGCACTTTTCATGTTTGCTTTGTCACTGTTTATTCACAGGCACCAGCACTACAAATGTGTTGTACAGGTCATTGGGGAGCCCACCTTAATGTCAGGGGGAGGTTCTGTGGCCTTCGGGTCTCTTGCCTCTCCCCAATCTGGAGGGGTTCCTCTTTGCGAGAGCTCCTCACCAAGTACTTGGTGGAAGAGCTTCGGTTGGTCCCTACGGAGTGGGGTCTACCTCGCTTTAGCCTAGGTAGACCATGAATGACCTTAAACTGGCCGCATACAGCTCGAAACCTGGGAGCCGAGGGTGTGCATCAAGTCAAAGGAGGAGGACATGTGGGCAAACAGCTCCTGCACCAATTTTTTTATACTAACCTATTGGTCTTAATTTTTCATTCACTAGTCACCCAGCTGCGATCTGTCAGCTGCAGATGTTGTTTTCGGCTGTCCACAGACATGACATCATCGCCTGGTCCAGCCAACGGCGCTTTGGTTTTAAGTGTGGGGCTTTTGGCACTAAACACAAGTCAAAAGAGCAAGTTCCCTGACCTTAATCTGGCCCTAGATAGCTCAAAGATCAGCAACCAAAAATTGAGCTGTGGGTGGCCATACATGAACCACCTGGCTTGTCAAAAGTCCGGGTGGAAAAAATTGGCCAAACAGCTACTGCATCCTTCAATACCTGTTGCTATTCCTCCATTCATGTGGTTTTAGGGGGATTCAACTGATTCTCTCTTGTTCACACCACTGACTAAAATCTGATTGTGTATGGTTAGCCTTAATCTGGATGTACACAGAGCTAATTTCCCCTGAATATCCCCTTCTGTCTGACATTCTTTGATCTGAAAATTGAAGAAGCCGGAAGAAAATTTCTGGATGAACAGCGGCTGCATCCTAACAAATGCAGCCATTGTTTGTGCAACTGGACAGCTGCCAGTGCTGGCTGGTTAGATTGCAATAGCCAGCATGGGAGATGTGTCTATCCAAGCTGTTTAGTGTGGATGTGAGAACCAACTCTTGTTGGATGCATGGGCTGAATGAGAGAGATATCTAGCCGTGTAGGGAGATTTACTAACATTACATTATTGCACTAAGAGGACCTCTCTATTCTAGCCAATCAATTTGTATCCAATCAGGCAAGCCCTTATACGCTCCCTTAACTGTACACTTGACACTTAATCTAACCCCTAAAACAGTGGTCTCCAAACTGCAACCCACAGGCCGGATGTGGCTCTTTACTTGCCTTTATCTGGTCTATGGGGCACCATTCTTTCCACAGACACCAACGATGGGGCATCATTCCTACCTTGATTACCAACAATGGGGCAATATTGCTTCCACTAGAACCAATGATGGGGTGTCACGTCACATTCAGCTACCCATTACATTTTGCCACCCGCTGGAGTGCTGCCATATGCGTTCCAACACTGTTGTAAGACCACTTTGCCACAGGGCCCCTCGCCCTGTGGCAAAGTGGTGGGGTCTGAACCTGGACTCAGGGGTGTGGCCACAAAATTCTGCGCAAGCGCAGATCGCCACAGTGTTGGAACGCATATGGCGGCGTTGTGTATGCGCAGTCCAGCGTGTAGCCAAATGTGATGGGTCACCATATGTGACGAAACACCAGCACTGTTTACTCTCAATGACACCAATGTATTTTCAAATCCCACTGGCCACAGTCTGGCCCTCCTAAAGCCTCAAGGACAGTAAACCAGCCCTTTTTTCAGAAAGTTTGGAGATCCCTACGCTAAAGTAGACCCAAGCCCTTAGGCTCAATTGAAAAACTGGAAAACTCTCACAAAAAAGTGACAGCTATTTTCAGTGGACTTTATTGTGATTCGACAGTGACAGTCACATGGCTAAAATGAAGGTACTTCTAATTGTACTAAACTTTGCAATGGAGCTTCTTAAAACAGAACTGTAAAGGACAGAATGGACATGCTAGGTCTCCTACAATAAAAAGTAGCATACCTGCTTGGTAACATTCTTCTTTAAAATGGACAATGAGCTGCTCATGTGAAGCTCAATGTACACTCTGGGCACACATTGGTGCCAGAATGAATTAACTCACATGCACACATATGGGAATTATGTCATTCCCGCAAATCTGGACGGCCAAAGATTGCGAACCCTGAAGAACAATGGGAGATGTTGGCGCCAGCATCAGAAACTAGTTTAGTTCTGCTCTAAAGCATAACAAAACTAACATTTCCCCCCACTGTAAAGGGATTTTTTTAGCCCAGCTTTACTGTACTTGTATGACCATAGTAGCAAAATTAGATTGCAAGCTTCTCTACAACAGGGACTTGTGTGCATGGTTTTATGATATACCCGGAGCAATATAAAAGCTAAAACACTCTAATATCATTTGACAGCAATCGCCTGACACAGCAGTGTTGTAAAAATTTGTCTCCGACATAAAAAACCAAGTCTCTGACCACCTACTGTCAGGGGATATGGAAGAAATGATTGCTCTGCTGCGCAAAAGCGCTTTGTAGCTATCCGACGGAGAACTAACTTTATTTAATCTGAAGAAATACTCAGAAAAGCGATCTGACCGGAGCCCATCCAATCATAAAGCACGGTATTTCCCTGCAAGGGGAGAACAAAAGTGAAAATGGTGACACGGGAACTTGGAAATTCTCAAGTGGGCCCCAGACGCCGGCGCTGCAAGACAGCAACGCTGCCCCCCCCCCCCCCCCCGTAGGTCTTTAGTGGTGAATAAGCAAACACTCCGTTAATGATATCCCAGGACGCCTATTCACCCGAACACTCCATAAGGATGGGCCGTGCTCAATGTCACTCCGAATAGTGAACCGCCAGAGACCGCTCTACTGCTGAAGCGACATGACAGAGGGCACGCATGTCACCTCCGTTGCCATGGCAGCCAGAGGGGGGAAGAGGTTAGAGAGCAACATGCCTGCACCCCACACGCTGTGCCCCATGCTGGCTGTCACTGAGCAGTTAAAATGGATTCTGGCCAAAAGAGAGCCACCCCGCTGTGTGCATACAAATACCACAGCAGTGAGCAGCATGGAGCGGGGTCAGGAGGAGACCGCGTCCTCTATAGAAGCGGAAAGCCATTGTGGCTGATAACGCTGGAGCACTGCAATCAGTTATCAGTCAGATCCACCGGATATTTTTTTCTATATCTAGTAAGATATTTAAAGATAGGATTTTATTGGTTGTTACGGGGGCCACACAGACATTTTATACAGCCATATACACCAGTGCAAGGCCCTTCGCGCTGTACCAGATCAGCAAGGGAGGGCCTATTCTGGAGAGCTATGAAGAGATAGAGGTATGACAAAGCAAAGCTAAATGATGCTCCAACAATTGCTGGCAGAAAGCTTTATTAAAGGAGAAATGAAGTTAACAAGGAGCTTCAGTCTCCCAAAAAATAATAATAATAAATAAATAATACTGTAGCTGCTGACGTTTAAAAGAGACGTTTGGCATTTTTTTATGTTTTCAAGTATCATACTTACCTAGGTGGATACAGCATTGGTCCGATGCTGCATCTGTCCCCTGTCGAATCCAACACTGAGAACTGAGCGATCAAACACCGCTGATCGCTCTGTTCTCAGAAATCCGTGAACAGGGAGCTGCTGACTGTCAGTCACCGGCTCTCTGCTCTGCCCCTCCAGCTCTCACTGGAGCGCTGGGCTGTGGCGGGGGTGAGAGCGGCTGGCTCAGGGAGCCAGTTTAAGGTTGTGGGTGGATATCGACCATATTGTTGCGATCTTGTCCCAGCTTAGACCCGCTCTGTGACATCAGCCGAAAGCGAGCTTTGGCTGTACTTCTCCTTTAATTAAAAAGGACACTTACCTGTCCACGGATCCAACACCGTTGTCACTGGGCCGGTTCTTCCCCAGTTTTTGGGTCCCAGATGCCGGCATGTGTACTAGGGGTAGCCAGCTGTGACTCCGTGCGGCTCCACAACTGGCCTTCCACTGCAAATGCGCGAGCAGCTCTGCAAATGGACCTGTGATGTGCCCCAGAAGGGCAAAGGGGATGGGGGTGAACTGTTGCTCGGATCGCCTAGGCGATCCTAGTAGAAGTGGGAGGTACCCAACCTCCCAAAGGATTAAATGTTTCCAAAAGTGGGAAGGGAGAGGAGGGAGGAGACAGAAAAAGCAGAAGTCCCCACCCTCCATTATAACTGTCAGCCTTGCAATGACTCATGGGACTTGAAGTTTCCCAACAGCTGGAGGGCCAGCAGTTTGAGACCTCTGCTTTACAGCCTAGAGTAGCTTAAAGCTGAATTCCAGGAATTCAGCCACTGTGTAAAAAGAGCAGGCACACTTCGTTAAGGCGAAATAGGGGCATGACATCTCCTGGACTGCTCTCTATTATTTATATCTGAGGTTTATGGCACACAGAGCAGCCATGTCTGCCCCTCCAACTCTATCGCCCATTCAGAGAAGCCTTTGTATTTTGTGAATGAGTTCACATAATACAAAGGCTTCTGTGATTGTGAAGGAGAAGGGGAAGGGCATGCATTACAGCTGTGCAGACTCTAATGTTGAAGATGCTGAGACCTAAAGCATCAGCATCGGGCTCCCGGAAATACAGCAATAGCGGGAGTGCGATAAAACAGTCAGATGTAAATAATGGCGATAAGTTCAGGAGATGTTGTATACCTCCTTAGACTTAACTGATAGTGTGCTTCACTTTTTACAAAGGAGCTGAATTCCTGTAATTCAGCTTTGAAGCAGATTTAAAGTCTCAATCAAAAAGAAAAAAAAAAATGTGAGCAGGCAGACATGTACTGTTATCTCTTCTGCAATAAAGTAAATCTACCAGCATGCCTCGGTTGGGCCTTAGAGGGCTGATATGCGCTGGCTTTCTGAGGTCGGGCACCTGAGGTCGAGGAAAGCAGGTTGTCTGGTCACTCAGAAACAACAGTGAGGGCCCTCTGCGAGTGTTTGAGCTTCCACTGTGGTCTTTGACTTTGGAACCAGCTGCTGTAGTTGGGCACTCGGTTGACTCCTTCTGAAGTCTCCCGCTGGTATCTGCCATTGGCTTTCAGACTTTGGTGGGCTTGGACAATCATGTCGGTAATATCTTACTCCTCCACATTTTAAAAAGGCCCCTTGACTCACTGGTTTCATGGTAGGGAAGAAGTCCAACTTTTAAGATTAAGTTGAGAGCTGCCATGCTTTTACTGGCACCAGTTCTGACCAGGGGCATGCCTTGCATGTGATGGTTTTCAGAAACCGTTAAATTGGTGGCTTTAGTTATGCTTTAAATGAAATCTCTCCTTATTGCTTGTGTGCATTGAGCCATTCAACGCAATAAAAAAATTTTGGCCTCGGGCTTCAGAAAGCACTTAGGTCGCATAAAGAACATGGCGTGCGTGTGGATCTTATTGCGCCATAATGCAGCGGTCAGTCATTGCTTCAATAAGCCCTCACCCAGCACCACCAGCATGGGATGAGTACCTTTATATGGGTGCAAGATGGGCTTCACTGTTTGCTCTTTGTGTGGTTAGCAGGAATGGTACATCCCAGCTATAACCAGCCTAAGCTTTCAGTACTCATCTATGGTACTCTTTTTAACCCATATGGATCTATCAGGGAGGCTGGACTTGCAACAGAATGGCTGCTGTAATAGCGTGAACATGGAGGAACCATACCAATTTTAGGGTTGATGGACCTCAAGTGCTGTAATCCGTAACAGCTAATCACAAGCCATCACTAGTCTGATCGGCTACGGAAACGGCACATTAGTATTAGGCCGTAAAACGAACTCTATCAACCTTATTCACTAGACCGTTCTTAATATGGGTTCTACGGGGTAAAAACAGAGCCTCTTTAATATAGTTGGTTCCAGAATTGCACATCCAGAAGGTTCCATGTCCTTCAACACTCTACACAGGCCAGGTCTTGGGTCTTGGATCCTATGCTATACAAAAACTGTATATAGATCCTTTCCTGATATCACATGACTAGTTTATATCTATATGGTACACCATTGCTCATGTACCAACAGGACAGCACTGTCCTGTATATTAGCTCCATATAAATGCCCATATTATGGAAGGTGAATATCACTTACCTGTCTTCTCTTTAATCTCACAGAGTACACTGAAGAGGGCTGGTTTCATCCTGTGGCAGTTCAAGGCATGCTTCCTGTATAGAAAGAACAAGGTATAGGGTTACTAATAATTCCTGTGTACAGAGGACAGTAATGAAAAAGTGAATATTAAGTGGTTTGCTACATATTTCACTTTTTTTTTTTTTTTATATGGTCAGGACTTAAAAAAAGTTAAAATGTAAAGACGTATTAAATATCTATATTTTGTATTCTCATTTAGAGCCAGCAGGCGGAGCACTAGTCTCTATTTTTAAGTTCAGCATTGTATCTATGCTGAAGCAACCCTTAAAGGAGCCCGATGTTAACCAGCCATCACAGCACAGAATCGGGGAAAAGGGAAATGCAAAACAAGCAGCATCTGCTGTGCTGTCGTGCTGTCTCCTCAGCTAACCCTTAACTGTATAATCAAATAATAATAAAAAAAACAATTTAAATAGAGACTGTACATATCCAAAGAAAAAAAAAAAAAGAAGAAAAAAAAAAAGATTAATAACTTGAAAGATTTAAAGATTTTTGTGTATAAGGTTTAATACTAGTACTGTATGGACTCACTGCTACTGCAAGGGTACATATTGTTCGATTCCTGGAGTTCACCTATAAAATAAGACCTGGTGATCCAGCCATAAGGCCGCACTCACATTTGGCGTGTATTCCGGCTCGCAATTTTTTTTTTTTGACCCAATAACCTTAATTCCCACGTGTAGCGCATAGGGCAGCTCATTCACTTGAATAGGCTGCCCTATGACCATTTGTCATGGCAAAGAAGCTCAGGGACCACATTTTGAGCCAAAGTCCGTTTTTAAACATGCAGTTTGCCGCCATTTTTGCGTGTTTTGTAGCTTGACAATCACGGCAAAAAAACACCACGTTTGGAGTGCCATTAGGAATGAATAGCACCCATATGTGTGTTGAGCGTTTTGTCTCAATTGGTATCATGGGCAGGATCGCACCGACTCTGCCTGCGATTCCAAACCGCTAAGTCTGAATGGGGCCGAAGTGTCCTTGTTTGGATGCTTCCTGCGATTGTCCTCGTCTCCAAATTGTGCTCCTGCGTTGTCACGCAGTCACATGGGCTTCTGATAGAGACTTTAACGTGGTTCTAAAGCCTAAATATTATTTACCTCAATGCATTCCTTGCATTTAGGTAAAAAATGTTTAGCCATCGAATTTGCCCCCCCCCCCCTGCCCCTTTATACTTGACTGAGACCTCATTCAATCCAGGGCCATACACAACTGCAGCTCTTCTCTCTCTTCACTTCAAGATCTCACAAGCTTTGCTGGAGCACCAGCAGCCATCATTCAGTGATGGAGCAGGGGCCAAGTCCCGATGTCTGTGTCAATAGATGCAGCAGGGCTCGGGAGCGAACACGCACAAGTGCCCCAATTGCTATGGTGGCACAGGACCAAGGGGAGGGGCCAGAAGTGACAGTGGGGGACCCAAGGAGGTTCACGACCATTCTGTGCAATTACATTGCACAGAGCAGGTAAGTATCGACATGTTTGGTATTTATTTTTAAATTTTTTACTCTTACAAATTGATTTAACCAAAAAAACAAATAAAAAATGGATGCAGCGGGGCTCGGGAGCCAACACGCAACAAGTGCCCCCATTGCAATGGTGGCACAGAACAGAGAGGAGGAGCCAGGAGCGACAGCGGGGGACCCAAGGAGAGGAGGCTCACGACCATTTTGTGCAATTCCATTGCACAGAGCAGGTAAGTATGGTATAGAGTACCATGTTTGGTATTTTTTTTTACATTGTTTACTCTTACAAATTGATTTAGCAAAAAAAAAACAGCATGTTAACAAAAACAAAGACAAAAACAAAAAAACACACAACCTAAAGTATTTTTAACAGGGAAACAAACAAAAAAAAAAAAACGAAACATACAGTAAATTTAACAAAAGACAAGCCTGCAAAAAACAAAACAAAAACAAAAAACACCCTAACATACAGTACGTTTAACAATAAACAGAGATGTTATTTAAAAAGAAAATCTTCCTTTACAACTAATATAAGTGGTCATTTAAACACATATTGCACAGCCATGGTCTGCTGCTGTTACCATCGCTAGAGCACATGTAGACAGGAAGTGGCTGCAAAGAGGCTGCAGGAGATCAGCAGTGTGGATATGTACCAAAGAGAAAAAAGTAAAAAAAAAAATAAAAAAAAAAGGATCTTCTATTTTCATTTTTTAAAAGCTAAAGGCAATTGTTTATGTTACAAACTGCTTTAGCAGATTCTGTAGAATCCCTAGACAATCATGCAGTCCCCAAGCAGGCAGGACTCATTAGGGCCAGGATTCCCAGCGCTGGAAATCAGGTATTCGTACTACAAAGTCACCATACCGCTATATATGTGCATTGTGTATAGAGACTTGATGTCATACAGTTCAGTCTGATCATGATTCATGTATAGATCCTGCGTTACTGTCCGGCGTGGCGTGCTCATTATCAGAGTACTGGGATGCTGGTAAATGATATACCCGGCACCATCATTATTCATAAACAAAGACTTATTATACGGTGTATGTGGCGTTTGGAGGGGGTCTCGGTAATTATCCGAGTGGAGAGACTGCCTATCATCATAGCAGTGTGAGTGTACCGTGGGGGCAATTATTCATCTACACAGACTCCATATCATTATATACTGAAGTGTGATCATTAGATGTGTATATAATATATATCAGGATTTTATCTACTGGGCCATCTCAACTGCTACACAGTCCACGGAAATGGTTTATTTGTATATTTTCTATTACTATACCATAGCTCCCAACTGTCCCTGATTTTGAGAGACTGTCCCTGGTTTCGAGGGACTGTCCCTGATTTCGAGGGACTGTCCCTGATTTCGAGAGACTGTCCCTGATTTCGAGGGACTGTCCCTGATTTCGAGAGACTGTCCCTGATTTCGAGGGACTGTCCCTGATTTCAAGAGACTGTCCCTGATTTCGAGGGACTGTCCCTGATTTGGAGCAATGTCCCTCTGCCCCTCATTCCTCCTCATATGTCCCTCATTTTGGTCTGATCCATATAGATGTATATAAAATGCACTTTTTATCTTTCAAAAAGTGTTTCCCAGAGCCAAACCTTTCATCTGATTTCTAAATTGTTGCATTTATACATTTTAAAAGCCAATATAAAGGAATAGTAGTGGTAAAAAAAAGTCAATTGTGGATTCAATTAACCTTTTTTTTGGTTAATTCTCCTTTAAGGGGGTGTGTCAGGGGGCGTGTCCTATACCTACATACATTTGCTAGTAGGTGTCCCTCATTCCCATACTATGTACTTGTAATCTGTGGGTAGATTCTCAATATTATCAAAGAGGAATGTCACCCTCCAGGACACGTTGCCTCCCATCCACCCCTCCGTTGCAGAAACTGGGCATTTTTTTTGTCCTTTATTTATTTAAAAAAAGGCCCAACCCTCCCCTCTCCCCCCCCATGCATGTCATTCGTCTAGGCCAGGGGTTGCCAAACTTTCTTTCTATTTAAAGGGCCAGTTTACTAACCTTCAGACTTTAGAGGGCCTGGACTGTGGCCAGAGGTACTAGAAAATGTCCTGGTATTGGTAACAAGGCCCCGTCATTGGTGTCAGCGAAAGGAATAGTGCCCGTTGGTCGTGTCAGTGGGAGGAATACACTCACCGATCACTTTATTAGGTAGACCTGTTCAATTGCTTGATATGGTAACACAAATTGCTAATCAGCCAATCACATGGCAGCAACTCAATGCATTTAGGCATCTAGATGTGGTGAAGCAGACATGCTGTAGTACAAACCGAGAATGGGGAAGAAAGGGGATTTAAGGGACTTTGAACATGGCATGGTTGTTGGTGCCAGACGGGCTGGTCTGAGTATTTCAAAAACTGCTGATCTACTGGGATGTTCACACACAGCCATCTCTATGGTTTAGATGGGCTACAGCACCAGAAGACCACACCGGGCGCCACTCCTGTCATCTAAGAACAGGAAACTGAGGCTACATTTTGCACAGGCTCAAATTGGACAATAGAAGACTGGAAACATTTTCCCTGGTCTGACGGGTCTTGATTTCAGCTGCAATATTCAAACGATAGGGTCAGAATTTGTAGTAAACACGAAAGCATGGATCCATCCTGCCTTGTATCAACTGTTCAGGCTGGTGGTGGTGTAATGGTGTGGGGGATATTTTCTTGGCACACTTTGGGCCCCTTAGTACCAATTGAGCATCGTTTAAATGTCACGGCCTACCTGAGTATTGTTGTCAACCATGTCCACCGCTTTATGACTACAGTGTACTCATCTTCAGTGGAGTACAATGAGATCACTGTACTCCAATGGCCTCCACAGTCACCAGGTCTCAATCCAATAGAGCACCTGCCTTTACACGCACATGAACTTCAATGGTCTCCCAGTCTTAGTCCGTCGTGTTCAATATTGAGTTGGCCCACCCTTTGCAGCTATAACAGCTTCAACTCTTCTGGAAAGGCCGTCCACAAGGTTTAAGAGTGTGTCTATGGGAACGTTTGACCATTTTTCCAGAAGCGCATTTGTAATGTCAGGCACTGATGTTGAATGAGCAAGCCTGGCTCAGTCTCTGCTCTACTTCATCCCAAAGGTGTTCTAATCAGGTTGAGGCCAGGACTCAGTCAAGTGGGTCAGTCAAGTGGTGCACAGTCAAGCTGTTCCTACAAAGTTGGGAGCAAGAAATTGTCCAAAATGTCTTGGTATGCGACGCCTTAAGAGTTCCCTTTACTGGAACTAAGGGGCCAAGCCAACCCCAGAATAACAACCCCACACCATAATCCCCCCTCCACCAAGTGACTTGGACCAGTGCACAAAACAAGGTCCTTAAAGACGTGGATGAGAAAGTTTGAGGTGGAGGAACTGGCCTGCAGAGTCCTGACCTCAACCTGATTAGAACACCTTTGGGATGAATTAGAGCGGAGACTGAGCCAGGCTTGCTCGTCCAACATCAGTGCCTGACCTCAAAAAATGCACTACTGGAAAAATGGTCAAACATTCCCATAGACACACTCCTAAACCTTGTGGACAGCCTTCCCAGAAGAGTTGAAGCTGTCATAGCTGAAAAAGGGTGGGCCAACTCAATATTGAACCCTACAGACTAAGTCTGGGATGACATTACAGTTCATGTGTGTGTAAAGGCAGGCGTCCCAATATTTTTGGCAATATAATATAGTGTGTGTGTGTGTAATATATATATATCTAAAATTAAAAAATTAAAAAATGTAATATATTTATTAAATATATATATATATATATATATATATATATATATATATATATATAACATTTTGAAATTTTAATAATTTCTTAAGGCAGCAGAGCATACAAGGTAGGGCTTTTTTTATTTTATTTATTTTTATTTTACCTTAGGTCCATTTTAAAAGGCCACAAAATATAAAAAGGAGAACATTACATTATGTGAAGCAGCTACAAATTATATTCACATCTACAGGGGAGATTTATCAGTTTTGTACGGCCGGCAATGCAACACGGGAGCAGAGAGACTGAAATGAGACAGATTTACTATTAGATCACAGCTTGATTCATAAATTCCCCCCAGCCTGATGATTAGAAATAGCATTGCGCTAACATAAAACGTGTCCCTGTCCACTTCTTAGGCCTGCACGTGTTTCAGCTGGAAACCGGCGAAAAGTGTAATGATAAATCTGTCACAGATGTTTGCAAAACTGTAGCAGTCAGCTCTGCGGGACGGCGGACGCAGGGGTCCCAGACGCATGGAAACCGCTGCAAATCGCACAGAGCCTGATTTCCACTAGATAAGTAATTGTTTCAGTAACTCACTTGATAAATCATCTTTTAAGTGTGCCTATACAACATGAAATTTGACTTTTATGAACCACTGCAGTATCTGTATTGGATGACTTTTTTTTTGTGCCTAAGAAGAGTGTCTCTAGTACATGTCCATTGGGACTCGCGATGCTTCATTTTGATATAAAACAATATCCATGAATTCCTAAATCTATAGCTCAGCCAAGACTTGCCCATCCTACTAATTATATATATATATATATATATATATATATATATATATATATATATATATATATATATATATGGACAATTTGGGTGCTGGCTACTATAGTCCATCTCCACTCTCCATCAAATTAATGAAAAAATATTAGCATCACTCCAAAGTTTACTCCTCTTGCTGTATTTATTGTCAGCAAAAGTGACTGCATATACCAGCGCCTTAACCTAAAAACCAACCTTCCTTGACGCATTTCACTTGAAGACAGGGTTCAGATGAGACACTATTATATGTAGACCCCTTTGAATTGTCACCAAAGCTTCCAATGGGCACACTTATTGTGGCAATATCCATCTAAGAGGGAGACTTTCTTCTTACTTCCTGCTGTGTCTACAGGACAGGAAGTAAAAGGAAATCTGCCCAATTAAACAAAAGGAAACCTGCCCAAAAAAAACACATAAAACTGGTTTTATTAATTCCAACCTTCCTTTACGCATTTCACCACTTTTTTTTCACCACAGGAGTGGTGAAACGCATCAAGGAACATGTTTTTTTTTTTTTTAGGTGAGATACTGTTGTATTTAGACCCCTATGAGGTGTCACCAAAGCTTCCAATTGGGAAACTTATTGTGGCAACATCTATCTAAGAGGGAGACTTTGGAGAGATTCTTCTTACTTTGTGCTGTGTCTACAAAACAGGAAGTAAAAGGAAATCTGCCATTCCTTTTTACGTATTCTACCACTCATTTCATCACAGGAATGGTGAAACTCATCAGGGTTTCAGGTAAAACACTGTTGTATGTAGACCCCATTGAGCGGTCACCAAAGCTCCCAATGGGGAAACTTATTGTGGCAACATCTAGAAGGGAGATGTTGGAGAGATTCTTCTTACTTCCTGTTGTGTCTACAGGACAGGAAGTAAAAGGAAATCTGCCAAATGGGATACAAATGGCTATTCCAACCTTCATTCATGCATTTCACCACTCCTTTTACCACTTGAGTGGTGAAAGGCATCAAGGAAGATGGGTTTTCCAGTTTATATTGACCACTTTGAGTTGTCACCAAAGCTTCCAATGAGGAAACTTAATGTAGCGACATCTATCTAAGGGGGAGACTTGAGAGTCTTCCTACTTCCTGTTGTGTCCATAGGACGGGAAGTGAAAGGAAATCTGACCAATAGAACACAGATAGCAAACAAAAAACAAAAAAACTGATGGGGTTTTACCTATTCCAACCCTACTTACGCATTTTCACCACTCCTTTCGCCACAGGTGTAGTCAAACGCGTCAAGATGAGTTTTCAGGTGAGACACTGTTGTATGTAGACCCTTTTGAGTTATCACCAAAGTTTCCAATTGGGAAACCTATTGTGGCAACATCTAAGCCCTTGTACACACGGTTGGACATTCCAACAACCAAATCCGTCAGATTTTGCAAGACGGATTTTGTTTGACGGATTTTGTCCAAAACTGTTGCATACACACAGTCAGACAAAGTTGTAAGAAAATCCGATCGTACTTAACGTGATGACGTTATTTAGTTAGGACGGGACTACGTTCAGGCTAGTAGCCAATATTTTTGGTCTAGGAATTTCATCTGAGCATGCATGGCACTTTGTCCGATCGGAATTCTCTACACATGATCGGACAAGTCCGATCGGATCATGTTGTCGGAAAATTTTATAGCCCAGCTGGAAAACTTGGTCCGTCGGAGTATCCGATGGAGCCCACACACTGTCGGATTATCCGACAACACGGTCCTATCGGACATTGTCCATCGGAATGTCCGACCGTGTGTACAAGGGCTTAGAGGGAGACTTTGGAGAGGTTCTTCTCACTTCTTGTTGTGACTACAGGACAGGAAGTAAAAGGAAATCTGCCCAATGGGATGCAGATAGCAAAAAATAAAAATAAAACAATGATGTGGTTTTACCCATTTTAACCTTCCATTACACATTTCAGCACAGGAGTGGTGAAATATCCCAGGGAAGATGGGTTTTCAGGCAAGTCACTGTTGTATGTAGACCCCAAATTGTCACCAAAGTTATAGTGGCAACATTTATCTAAGGAGGGAGACTTGAGGGATTCCTGTTGTGTCTACAGGACAGGAAGTAAAAGTCATTTTCTGCCCAATGGGACACAGACAGCAAAAAACAAAAAAAACAAAAAAAACAAAAACAAAAAAAAAGATGGGTTTTACTTATTCCCTACTTTATCCAAAATGGAATGGTTCACCAATGTAAAGCACCAATGAAAAGCACACCAATTGCCTAAAACCGATCTAAAACCAGACCTAAAACCTAAGCTAATGTTAAATTGCATTACTGACACCCCCCCGTCCTATCACCTAAAAGTGACGTTTAAAGTTATGCAAGTTATATAATACGCATCACCTTCACCCTTTTTATTTTTTATGCAGGCCCAGTCAAATGAAATAGAATCTGTGCGGTTTTATTGGATACTTCATTCTTCCACCCCAGTTCAACAATCATCCCACCATTCTAAAGATCTAAGCACTATAAAACTTCTTCCCATAAAAATTATGCTGAGGCACCACAGGTCCCAGCACTGCCTACTCTCTATTAAAAAATTTTTGTACTACACAGAATTACTGTATTTCAAACCAACAGCAGCTGGAAAGATAATGATAGAATATTCTGTAGGATCCGATGCCTCGGACCGGCTAATAATTCTTCAGGTGCACTTAGGGGACCCCTGTGAATACATTAGAAAACTGCTGCCATAGGCAAAGCTTAATGACTTGGTATATTTAGGACAACAGTCTTGATAAAAGTATAATTAGGTCAATGTTTCTGCAAAAGAGTCGAGAAGACACGCACATCATTTATTGAACAGATGCCGAAGCGGGCTTTTGAACATGAATGATCTCGGATACATCTATGCAAAGCATACTGCGTTTTACAGTCCTCATTACAGACAGGATGAAAACCTCAGGGCCCAGTTGCCAGTTTGCGGTGCATTAACGTGTGCTGATATAAGGTTGCCCATTCAAAATAAAAGGGTTGTTAATGTATCCTAATGTGCTAAAAAAAAGCATTAGAGGGCCGAATCTAGCCAGTATGATGAGAGGGTGCAGCAAAAAAAATGTCAGGGAGGTCGAGGATGAAGGTCAACAGGGCAGTGTATGGTGGTCAGCAGGGCAGAAGATAGGGTCAGCAGTTTGTAGGACAGCATACAGGAATCGGTAAGGCAGTGTACTTGAGGTCAGCAGGGCAAAGGACAGGGGTCAGCAAGGCAGAGGACCGGGGTCAACAGAGCCAAGGATAGAGGTCAACTGAGCCAATGACAGGAGCCAGTAAGGCAGTGGACAGGGGTCACCGCTGACAGAAGAAAAGACAGGGGTCAATGCTTTTTTCTAACACAATGAACCACAACGCACTGCTACATGCTGCCTTAGTGCACTGGCTGGGATGCCATTCAAAAATAGCATTGCAATGTGGAAGAGTAACACGGTCCGTAAAAAAATCAATCCCACCTAGGTTCCTAGGAGGTATAAGGTTTACCTCCTTGGGTTCATTTGGGTAGTGCGAGTGCTTTGAACCTTGTACCATGTCTAGGGGGCTACATATAAGTGCAAAATTGTACTTCCCAAATCTTGCGTCTGCTTTTCAAAAATACCTGGATCTTATCAACCCTCTGGTCCACCTCCAGGATGGTGTCAATGCTACAGAACATGCAGTGAATTCATAGAAACATTGTCACAGTTAGAATCTGCACAGGGCTGCATTGCTGTGTATGCAGAAGGAGAGTTATTAGCGTGGTCTCAGTTGACCCTCTTCTTCCCTGCCAATCAGTGGCCAATGCATGATCCAAGAACATGCCCTGTTTATGGAAGAAGCAGTAGAGAGCTCCCTCTTGTCTCTGACATTCTGTAGACATCAAAGGCAAGAAATCGGCAAAGAAGAGGACCCCAAGATTCCTGGGAAAAAGAAAGTTAAAAAAATAAAATACTTTTCTGGAAGGGCGGTGGAGTGAAATATGTTAAAAAAATGTTTTGGACAGAGGTCAGCTCCAAACTAAAGCTTGAGGCTCTCATATATAGTATGTACATCTACGTAAAGAGAACCAATTTACATTTTTGTTAATAAACTTGCACAGTTTTGACATTTGGGAAGCACAGCGTTAATCAAGCCTTGGGAGAGTCCCCTGATTAACCCATGTGATTAGCAAAGCTCCAGGTCCCCTATCGATTTAGGCCCTTCATGCCATGCATAAATCTATACATTGCCCTGCAGATCTAATTATCTTGGTATGATAGCTGTGCATTAATCGTATTACCTTTAGGTAAGAACCTTGCGGACTTTTGGGAGAAACAGTCCCACAGCACATTTTAACCCCTTTGACACAGTTCACTTAGGGCCATCGATAGATGGAACAAAATGGCTTCTGTGTGGTCTTCTCTCAGTGTGAACTGACCCTCCAATTTCAAAGTAATCAATGATTCCTCATTTATCTCCCTGCAAAGCCAATAAAATCAAGCTCTTGTGAACGTCAGGAGCATTCACGGAGGATCACGGAAAATAAAAGGTAGAGCCGCCGTCTAATCACAGAACTGGCAACCATTTTGTGAATTCGGTCAATAATAAGTTAATCAATTCTCAGTGAGGGAATCACATTCCTCAGGAATGAAGCAAAATGCTGAAGACTGAACCAGACAATGGCTTGTATAGCATGTCCGTGCTTGTTCTTCCTCCATACATGGAAGTCAATGAGTTGTATATAACTCTTGAAGGTCATGGAATTAATGATAGTGGCATCTCCATATACTTAAGGATGAGAAGTTCCTAACTGTCCTGTCCTGTAAATGTTTAGCGTGGTTTGGATGCGGTCTGCTGGAAATACTGGAACTAGCCATCTAATGGCAGCACAAGTTGGTTTCTTTGGCAGCACAAACCATAAGCCCCTGTACACACGGTCGGAGATTCTGCCAACCAAATCCGTCGGATTTTGTCCATCAGATTTAGTCTGACGGATTGTGTCCGAAACTGTTGCATACACACGGTCGGACTAAGTTGTCGAAAAATCCAATCTTTCAGAACGTGATGACGTAATTTCGTTACAATAGGACTAGATTCAGGCTAGTAGCCAATAGCTTTGATGTAGGAATTTGATCTGAGCATGCGTGGTACTTGGTCCGATCAAAATTCTCTACACATGATCGGATTACATCCGACCGGCCCAGTTGGTCGGGAAATATTTCCAACATGTTGGAAAATTGGGTCCGACGGAGATTCGGACGGAATCAGTCCGATGCATACCACACACAGTCAGATTATCTGACGATACGGTCCGATAAGACGCATTCCAACGGATTCTCCGACCGTGTGTACGCGGCATAAGAGTGCTCAAACCTCCTCCACCCAATCCAATCAAGATGGGAAACTACTGACTCTTGCAATAATATATGATAAAGAGCGCAGTAATAGAAAAGACAACACCACTCGATAACTGATCCTTCATCAATATTTTCTTATCATATGGCTAAAATCTGGATATGACAATGAGACTTACGCACTTTCGCCCAATGAGATCTTATTCATAACTGGCCAAATTATAGTTCGGAATAATGCCTCGATGGCCAAAATGCATTAGCATAGTCATGTCTGGATTTTAGCTGTGTAATAAAAATCGATGAAGAATCAGTTACTGAATGTTGGTGTCTTTTCCATTACTAGCTTCTTTGGCCTTTGCAACGAGGTAGATCATACAGGCGCTGGCACCACAAAGTAGTGCTCTTTAGTTTCCGAAAATCTCAGTTCTTTATACTGTGGTCTAGTAATACTAGACCTCAGTACCACCACCTAACTCAGATTTCATTCTACTGGCATCAGATCAAAGAAGGGTAAGGCTGGTTGATCGTTAGGTGCTATTCCACAACATCATTGCTCTCTGCATGCCTTTGTTAAAGAGACCTTGTCGCCAGACCATTCATTTCAACCAAAGAATTCTCATAAGACTAGAGCTAGGGATGGGTTCAGGTGTGTTTGGCTCCTAGTCCCAACCCACTTGAGCAATCCTGTCAGGAAGCTGTCACAGCACACCGCCAATCATAGGCAGTGAGTTCATTTCCCAGCCCACAGCTGCTCATACACATGCCGCGACTAGGCTACTCATGATTGGCGGTGTGCAGTGATGGCTTCCTGGTGGGACTGCTGAGGTGGGTTGGGACTAGGATCCCAACGTGCCTGAGCCCATCCCTAATTATATCTGCATTTAATGTATTTTAAGCATGTTATTTATCTATAAAAGCGTACCTTGTGTAGACATCTAAAAACACAGAGACTGCTATTGGGTGCCACCATCATGCATAGGAGGTCAGCAAAGTCAACAGATGCAAGTGGCACTCCATAGCAGCCCAATGTTTATATTGGCCAGCACACCATGGATCACCATGTCATCCTCAAAAAAGCTTCCTTATTGAAGAATGGTCGCATCAAATAAATTTAAGAAAGGTGCAACGTTTCGGAGCCATGCAGGAACCCTTCGTCAGGCATGTGATAGCCTTTCATACCTTTTTGCCCCTGAGGAACCCCAAAATATTTTTCCGATTTGGGCAACCCCCTGCTAAAACCAATTCACTGGTGGTCCGTGAGCAATATGCCCCATATGCTGGTGGCCAGTGGTAAGAATGCTCCACTTACAGCAGTGATCAAATGGCACACTTAGAAAGCGAATAGGATCACTGGTGTCATAAAGCTGGCTCTGCCAAGCTGTGTTGGATCTGTAAATAGGCCAGCACTGTCAACTGAGAGGTCAATTAGCCACAGTTCAAGTAGCTCCTAGCAACCTCTGAAGGAACCCTATGGTTTCAGGAAATCCATGGTTGGGATTGTCTGCTCTATAGTGTTCTCTTTGCTCCCCCGGCAGCCACATAAAAGGTTATGTAGAAACATTAAAGAAGAAGTAAACCCTCATGGGTTTTACCTCCTCTTTTGCTCACTGCAAAGCCTGCAAATGAAAAGCATAATGGGCTAGTATGCATTGCATACTAGCCCATTATGTGCCACTTACCTGCAAAAGAATCCAGTGATGTCCCCGTGTAGGCAGCGTCCATCTTCTGGCCCCTCTTCCTTCCGGGCCACGGACTCCAGCTCTGTGATTCGCCGGAGTCGCGTAACATCACTCCTGCGCATGCGCACGGGAGCCACGATTAATGGGACAGGCTAGGAAAGAAACAGCACTTAGTTTTGTTTCTTCCCAGCGCATGTGCCGTGGAAATTTTTGGTGGACTACAAGTGAAATATCTGCTAAGCAGCGCACGTTTAGGAGATATTTCCACTACCTATAGATAAGCCTTATTCTACACTTACCTATAGGTAGAAGTCCAAAAAGTGGGTTTACAATCACTTTAAGGGGGTTGAGGAGCTGGGCCAGAAGATACAGTAATTAGACACTTATCAGTAGAGGAGAGGGCTATGATGTACAAGAAGGGAGGAAGCTGTGCTAGGAAATGGACTTTTCCTGAAGTTGTCAAATTTTCTAGCAAGGTCACAGGCATATTAGAAATCTCTTTAAATAAACATTCAGTATCTTGGCTATAAAGTGGTTGTAAACCCTTACAAACTACTTTTCACTACAGGTATGTCTATAATAAGGGTTACCTGTAGGTACCGTGGATATCTCCTAAACCTGCATGGACATTATCGGCACATGCGCACTGAAACAACGGCTCGTATCTGCTGTTGCTTCAGCTGATGTTCCAATGCCTGGTGGCTGCTGCACTCTTACGCGGGAGTGATGTCATCATGGCTCCGGCCAATCACAGCGTCAGAGCCTGCAAACCCAGAAGTAACATTCCGGGAGACGTGACGCCGGTCACAGCTGTGTACAAGGACCGCTGCACCAGCTTTGATCTAAGGTAAATATTTCATAATGAGCTAGTATGCTATGCATACTAGCTCAATATGCCTTTGTCTTGCAGTTTTTTTTTTTTTTTATATAATAATATTCTGAGCTTGATGGCCCAACCTCGCAAAACATGGGCCTGTATACTTTGCCTGCACTGAATAAGTGTGTCCCTATCACATATTAGACATGCTTTACCCTGTGTCTGTCCTTCAGTATTCATCGAAGACCTGCATGGGAAATAGGCCATTGAAGAAGCCCTAATGTTCTCATTATATACAACATAACATATGGCTTTTTCCCACAGATACCAACTGGGTGGGTGTTTTTTTTTTTTCCCAGACTAGCCAATAAAACTGAACTTAGGGAAATTGTCATGTAATAAGACAGGAATATTATTTCAGTACCCATTTCAAAAAGGTTCTATCCTTAGTTGCAGCATCAATCCATGAATTCAATATTGCAGTCCAGATGGCTAATTGCACTTGTCAATAGAGGTGGGTGCTGAAACAATTAGATGGATGGTGCCACCCACCTGAGGCAAATTCTTTATAAATATAGTCAAAGAGCAGACCATATACCAACTGGTATAGTCAATAAAGCAGAAAGAAAAAAAAAAAAAACAATGGTGGTGTGCCGAGACCAGTAACCCCCAACAGCCTGACATCAGTTTGCTTAAGTTAGACCAGGGTTTCCCAACCAGCATTCCATGGAGCCCTAGGGTTCCTCCAGAGCAGGGGTAGGGAACCTCGGCTCTCCAGCTGTCTTGAAACTACATATCCCACCATACCTCTGCCTCTAGGAGTCATGCCTGTGATTGTTAGAGCCTTGCAATGTCTCATGGGACTTGTAGTTTTAAAACAGCTGGAGAGCCGAGGTTCCCTATCCCTGCCCCAGAGGATGCTAGAGGTTCCTTGAGCAATTTCTGCCCCTCAGATAATTTCCCACTGACATTATTAATCTTTTTAGCTATCCGTAAGGAGGTAATTCTTCCCAATGACGACAAGTGTAAGGAGCATTCTTCCCACTGACCAACACACTAATGTATCATGAGTTATATATATATAGTCATTTATAGTAGGGGTTCCCACAGGCCAGAGAATTATTTCAAGGGTTCCTCATTCCTCTGTGTTGAAAAGGATGAGAAAGGCTGAGTTAGATCAATAAATGATAAATTCTGATTGGCTGTGGTGGACTGCTTGCTTTATAAGCTTGAATAACCAAAACCTTGGGACACATTTGTCAGACGAAGCTTCAGGTGATCTAAAGCAAACCTGTACTAATACAGTTCCTCAAAACCATCACAGTTATCAATATAATAAAAAAACAGTGTGTCACTCGTGTGTTCAGATCTTACGTAGGTTAAAGATTTAAGAGCAAGTCTACAAACACGCCTTCTATTTATGAGAATGGCAATCTTCTACCCTTAAATTGTGTGTTAGACTTTTATAGCCTGGCCCACTTCTAGAACATGTACATGGCCAGCGACAGAATGTACATAAATCACGTGAGCTTTAAAACAATTGCAGACCTGGCCAGGCTAAAGCAGCCAGTTGCAACACAACACCGCATGGCCAGCTGATGACTTTCTGGGGCAAACTCATTTCTCAAAATGGTAGACTTGCCTTAAAGGGGTTGTAAAGGTTCGTTTTTTATTTTCTAAATAGGTTCCTTTAAGCTAGTGCATTGTTGGTTCACTTATCTTTTCCTTCAATTTCCCTTCTAAATGTTTTTTTTCTTTGTTTTCTTTGTCTGAATTTCTCACTTCCTGTTCCTCCTTAGTAAGCTGTTCAGTAAGCTGTTCTGGCTGACTAACCACCACTCAGATGATGGTGTGAAGTTTACTGAGGAGAAACAGGAAGTGAGATATTCAGACAAAGAAAAAAAACATTTAGAAGGGAAATCGAAGGAAAAGGTAAGCGAACCAACAATGCACTAGCTTAAAGGAACCTATGTAGAAAATAAAAAATGAACCTTTACAACCCCTTTAACTTTGAGGCCTACTGTCCAAGGCAGTAAAGCCTGACAGGCTTTCAATCCAACTCTACAATGTTTAACTTTACAACCTATTTTTGCTAATTATTATCAGCATATTATTTGTGCAAAATGCGTAAAATAGTTATCTCTAGTCTATTTAAACAGTTTTTGCAGACACACAATATGGGGAAAGGTTTATCGACACAGACCATCACAATTATATGAGCTTGTCGGTTGTCTCATTCTAAAACCATTGCATTAATAGGGAATTGGTCTCATCTTTGCAGCTAAAACATCCTTCACTCTTCTGGGAAGTCTTTCCACAAGATTTTGGAGGCTGTTGGTGGAAATTTGCACCCATTCAGCCAAAAGAGCATTAGTGAGAACAGATACTGATGATGGGGGGACCTGGCTCCTAATTAGCGTATTAAAACATCCCAGTGTTCCGTAGGGTGGAGGTCAGATTTCTGTGAAAGCCACTTGAGTTCTAAACCAAACTCACCAAACCACGTCTTTATCAAGGTGGTTTTGAACAGGGGAATGGTCATGCTGGTACAGAAAAGGGCCTTTCCCCAACTGTTACCACAATGTTGGAAGTTATAGTCCAAAATGTCTTTGTACTGGTACGCTGGAGAATTTAGACTTGCCATAGACAGCTAAAATTTCACCAGATTCCTGCTAAATTGGTCAAAATTTAAAGCCATGGGTGGTCTTTGCAAGCACCACCCAGCTTAAAGGCAGTCAGGCAGCCGCAGGTGCCACAGCTGCTGAATACAATAGCAGTGAAGATTTCTCCATCCACGCTCCTTAGCATGGATGGGGGAATTGACTGATATTCTGTCATTCATCCCATGGACTGAACAAGAGAAAAATCAAGACATTTATGGCTAGCCTAATGCCGCATACCCACGATCGAAATTTCCGACAGGAAATGTTGGATGTGAGCTTGTTGGCGGTAAGTCCGACTGTGTGTGTGCTCCATCAGACATTTGTTGTCGGACTTTCCGTCAACAAATGTTGGCTAACAGGTTCTCAAAAAATCTGTTTGTTGTAGGACTTTCCGATCATATGTACACAAGTCCGCACAAAAGTCCACGCGTGCTTGGAATCAATACGAGCCGGAAGTGCTTGGGCTTGTAAAACTAGCATTTGTAATTGAGATATCACGTACGTCTTATACGTCACTACGTTCATAATTGTTGACCAACATATGTGTGACCGTGCGTATGCAAAATAAGTTGGAGCCAATACCCTTCGAACAAAAATCCACGGTTTTGTTGTCGGAAAGTCTGATCGTGTGTGTACGGTGCAAAAGAGTGCCCTTCACTGCATAAAAAAAACTAAATGGTATAATTTGGTGGGGCCAGTAGTCTCCAAACTGTGGCCCGAGGGCCGGATGAGGCCCTTTGCTTGCTTTTATCTGGCCCTGAGGACACTATTCTATCCCCTAACAATAGGGCACTATTGCTCCTGCTGACACCAACAAAATTTACTCTATTCCTCCCAATGGCACCAATGATTGGGCACTATTCCTTCCACTGACACTAAACATGAGGCATTGTTTAATGCCACTGATTCAACTCCCACAAGCCACAGTCCCCCCCAAAGTCTGAAGGGCAGTAAACTGGGCTTTTTTTTGAGTTGGGAGACTTTTGCTCTTGGTCATATACAGCAGCCTTTTTCAACCAGGGTACCTTGATGTTCCTTCAGGGGTGCCTTGGCAAAATGTCTAAAAACTGCCCAAAAAATGTGTACAAGCCAGCAGGTGGATCCCTGCCTTTTAGTTACACAAAGTCACAGAATTTTTATTGTGCACCATTTCGACCTTCCAGCCACCGGCATCCTAAAAACCAGTGATGTCATCAGTGTTGATAAAAAGGATGTTGATCGCCCTTGTTTGACCCTCCCCCGCCCCTCATCGTCAACACTGGGGTCACATTAGCTGAGTGATGGAAAGAAACTGAGGGGGAGGAGAAACACTGGCATACTAATCGTTACCAGTGTGCAAAAGTGTATTTGCTTTGGAAGAATAAATCACCTGTAATGTTGGGTGTCCTACATGTGTTGATGCTACCGCATTATATAAAACTGAATAGTTTTTAGAATGGGGTGCCTTGAGATTGTCCATAATTTTAAAGGGTGTCTTGAGATTGTCCATAATTTTAATTAAATAAAAGGTGCCTTGACTAAAAGAAGGTTGAAAAACGCTGATAGAGTATAATATCACTGAGACCTTGGTACCATCTATGACCTCTGCAAAATATTTTTTGGGGAGATTTGCTGCTCAATTGAATGTCAAAGTTGCCATATTTACCCAATTGGTGATCTCTTGACTTGTGGACTTCAATTTTGCACAAGCAATTTCAGGAAAGTTATACACAACACACCCAACATATTGCTATATTATCAGGCTGTCAACCTTTATTCCAGTATAGCTACACCTACATTAGGCCTGCTGGCAAAGTGCTGACACGGCAAATCTAAAAGAGGTTTGCCAACCTCTGGCAGCTGTTACACAACCACAAGGCTCGCTGCCTCGTGCCAGACAGATAGTGACAGACTGGCTTGCTCCGGTCCAAAGGATGAAGTCACTTTCCTCTTCGTGTGAAAATACTAAAAATTATAATAGGCGCATTATTATATTGATCTCTCACTCCGCCATGCTGTAAAACAAGTCTTCTGGGTTTTACGGAATATTCACAGCGAGATTATAAAGTCTTTTATAGAGCCAATAAAATGAGTCTTATAACAATATTTGCTGGAATAATGCCTGCCATTTTAACTTGTGTGTACATGTTACACAATGAGGCACTTAGGCAGTATGTAGTGCAACCTATTGGAAGCTTACTTAGCAAACATATGGGCCCTTAACTTACTATGTATAGACTATGCTTTTTATTGGTGTAGCTGAAGTTACTCTTTATTTTTACATTCTTTTGTTACTGGGCTAATAAATCAAATGCTGGCCAATCGGATTTGATCATAGTGAATAGTTTGCAACATTCAGGGGCAGATTGGAATGCCAAATGGTAGTTATAATCCATAGTGAACTAGGTTAAAGATTAGCTAAACTCAAAAAGCAAACATTCACATTGCAGTTTACAAGTCCTTATATGTGGTGGCTGCATTAGTTTCCTTTACTTTCACTTATTGATTCTTCTGCTAACACTCCTGTCTCACCCACTGTACTGCATCTATGGGGGAGTTGTCACCATAGGCTGCTCTCCAGATGTGGACTACAAACACCTCCTACTCTCCTCATTATCTTCCTTTAAACACAGTGGTTCTCAACCTCAGACCCCAAGTAAATAGTGCCCCATCATTAGTGTCAGTGGGAAGAATGGTGCCCCATCATTGGTGTCAGTGGGAAGAATAGTGCCCCATCATTGGCGTCAGTGGGAAGAATAGTGCCCCATCATTGGCGTCAGTGGGAAGAATAGTGCCCCATCATTGGCATCAGTGGGAAGAATAGTGCCCCATTGCTGGGCTCAGTGGGAAGAATAGTGCCCCATTGCTGGGCTCAGTGGGAAGAATAGTGCCCCATTGCTGGGTCCAGTGAGAAGAATAGTGCTCCATTGTTGGTATCAGTGACAAGAACTGTGCCCCATTGTTGGTGTACAAGGAATAGTGCCCTTTATCAGTGGGATGAAGAGAGTCCCAAGTGCCTGATAAAGGCATGCAAAGGGCCACAGTTTGGAGACCACTGTCTTAGTACATCTAAGGCCTCATGCACACTGGACATTTTTTATGCTGCTCTTGGGGGCATCTGCCATTTCCTTCCCTCTATACGCTCCTGCATTTTGCATACATAGGCGCAGAGTCATCTTTAAGGCAGGGCAAAAGGGGCAGCTGCCCTGGGCCCTGTCATTGTTGTGGGGCCCAAAAGCAGCTGCCAAATACTTGCCAACTATCCCAGTTCAAATTCCCTTGTCCCTTAAAGTAACCTCTAGCAACCAATCAGTGAGCAGTATTACTGTACAGTAATCTCTAGCAATCAAACAAGCAGAAATCATTTGCTGTAACATCTAGAAACTAATATGGGAGTCGCAATGTGTGCTGTAACCTCTAGCTACCAGTCAGGAAGCAATAATGATACACTGTAGCCTCTGGCAACCACTCGCAATCGCTGCCTGATCTGATACAGTGAACTGATCTAGCTGCTATTTATTGTATGTCTCAGAGCAGATGGAGAGTGAAATTTCCCTGTCACAAGTTACCCCCCCCCCCTTTATTTAAATTGTACTAAATCTCATTCAGTCTACAGATTGGTATTTGTGCTCATCATACATGTCTTCCAAACAGATTGTATGTTAAGTAAAAAAAAAAAAACATACAGTAAGTTTAACAAAAAAAATGCAGCCTCCACATCTTAGGACTGGTAAAATTGAATATATTTTATAGTTTTTGCTTTAGATATTCTTCAAATTAAAAAAACAAAAACAAAAAAGGTCAATTCTTCCCAACTCTGAAAAAGCAATTCGATTAATGACCCCAATCAGAATATTTTCATACTGCCCTTCAGTGATTCCAGCTGCAGTATGGATACTAATAGTTTCAAGAAAAGCATTCAATCTATTTTTAAATTCAATTATTGATTTTGCCATTACTACTATTGTGCAGGATAAAGCCGAATTCCAGGTATGCTTTTTTTTTTTTTGCATAGTCACACACAGAGTATATTATATTATTTTTGCAAAGTTACATAGGCCCAGCTTTATAGCAATGTGTATACCAGTGATGGCGAACCTATGACACGCGTGTCAGTGCTGACACGCGTAGCCATTTGGGGTGACACGCGCTCCTGCACGGCCGCCGAGGATAAAAGAATCTGTGCTGGAGGAACGGGGGGGGGGGGGGGGCAGGACGTGTGATCTCCCCCACCTGACAGTGAAGCACAGCCCCTTTCTGAGCGCTGGGGCTGCTGGTAAGGCGTGCGTGCCGTTCGCACACACGTCATCAGCACGGGAGGACCCGCAGGAGAGGAGCGCGGGAACAGTGCGCACCTCTCTCCAGTCAGGCCGCAATGCAGTCGCTGCCAGACTGACCTTCACAGTAAGCAGGGGAAGGAAAGTGGGGAAAGATTATCATTATTAGCAATAATGCTACTTAGGTTTGGGGTCTGCAGCAGACCCCAAACCTATCAGGGCATGCTGGGCGTTGTAGTTTTGGCTCAATTGAACTGCTGCAGAGCCATAGGCTGTATAAGAGCATGCTGGGCATTGTAGTTTTGGCTCAGCTGCACTGCTGCAGAGCCATAGGCTGTATGAGGGCATGCTGGGAGGTGCAGTTAGTAACTACAATGCCCAGCATGCCCTCGCGTCACTAGGAATATTCATAGTAGGGGCGGGCTGGAGCGGCATGTTGATGAGGACGTGGAGCTGGAAGCAGCCGACTCCACAGCCCTGGTTCACGGCACCCCAAACAAGTTCAATAATATCAAGGGCAACATACGAAATCGACTGATGAACAAAGAAGTTACTAAGCAGGTATGTTAAATAATTTGTTTTTGGTTTATTAAATACAATTATATATTGCAATTATACATTTTTGTAGTTTAAACTATAAATTGCGCAAAATTATGTTTTTTTGTCGAAGTGACACACCACGCGAGTTATGCTCGTTTTTTTGCAGATTTTTGACACACCACGCCAAAAAGGTTGCCCATCACTGGTGTATACACATATACCTGTGGAAGCTGGAAAATCACTGTAGTATTGCCGCTGCTACCGTGATCACTGCTGTTGTCTGCATCCCATGCAGAGCAGTTACCTTGCTGCATGCACAGGGGGCGCCCACTTGGCACAGGCGCCATTCACAAAACATTTTGCTCAATGAATCCGAATGTTTTTCTGAATGGACAGGGTGGAGATCATGATGTCACTGCCCCATCTCTCCACCTCATCCAGTCAGAAAACACCCTCCATTCATGGGGAAAAATGCAAGGCTTTCTATGAATGGAGCCCGTGCCGAGCAAGCGACCCTCTGGGGGAGATTTTACTAAAAACTGGTGAACACAGAATCTGGTGCATCTGTGCATAATAACCAATCAGCTTCTGACTTAAGCTTGTTCAATTAAGCTTTTAACAATAAGCCCCCATTCACATTGGGCTGATATGACATGTCCAATCGGAAGCCTATTGCTGGCAATGGCACTGTCCGAATTGGTGCGATGCCGGCTTTTGCAGTGCCGACCCGATTCCCAAAAATAGTTTCCGCACAACTTTTGGCGACTTGATGGGCGATTTCAATAGACAGAAACCTGCACAGATCTCTGTCAGATCGCCCCCCCAAAGTTGGACTGAAATGGCAGTTTGAAACTCGCACAATTTCAAACCCGCCCTCAGTGTGAACGTGGGCATAAGCCTGGAAGATGATTGGTTTCTATGTAGAGCTGCACCAGATTCTGTGTGCTCCAGTGTTAGTAAATCTCCCCATGTGTTACCTGCAGAACCTACAACAGCAATTTCCATCTCCGCCGGAATCATCCAGGGTGACACATACAAGCTGGATCAATGCAATTATACAAAAAACAGCCATACCTAAAACTAAAAGTAGAACTGTAGGCACTTTTTTTCCATCTTGGATAGAGCAATGAAAGGTTAGAACCCCTGTTAGATTAATTTTTTTCACCATCTGTGTCTCAATTCTGAGATTTCCCTTCACTTCCTTTCCCATACAGGCCAAACAGGAAGTGAGAGGAAATTCCTGCACATTAAATTACTCCTTGGGGACCCCGAGATCACCAGAACCAGTGTCCACATTGGAAGATTCCCCCTCTATTACTTTAGTGGTGACAACCCAAAATTTGGGGTTTTCTTTTATTTTCACCGATAATGGTAAACAGGACAAATATGGTGACTCTCCTTAAATGGGGACACATGCAGCAATAATGGGGGGGGGGTTGGCCTGATGCCCCCCAGTTGTTCGGGTCTCGCGGTCTGTCGGTCACCCAGCCCCGCATTTGCCTCATCTAGGTTGCGGGCGGCAGCACTCCTACGGGCGCTGGTTTCTATCGTGTCTCCTCCTCCTCAGCATCACAGTGGCTTCTGCTGTGCGTCTCCTCCCTCCTAGACGTGCAATAGGATCCAATCGGGTCACGGGAATCCATAGTCCGGCGCCCTGTATGTAGATGGATGCATGGATAGGCGGCGACTGTGCGCCTCTAACAGACGGGCCGCCACTGCGTTTCAGTGCTGTCTTAGACCCCTCTGTCTCTGTAGCAGATTCACTACAAGATCACTTTTATTGGCGGCGGGAGAGGGCCCCCTCCCTCCCGCCACGCTCCGGTGCCCTCAGCTGCTTACCGGAGCCATGGACATCGGTGGAGGCGATCGGATGCTGTCCCTTGTGTGGTATGGAGATGAGTGAGGGGAAGATAGCCCCCACCCGTCTCCATACGATAGCAGGGTGGAAGCGACGTCAAAACGTCACTTCCGCCCATAGCTCTTAAAAGGGCCATTTTTTTCATTTTTTTTTTTTTTTTAAATGACAATTTTTTTTAATTTTTTTTAATCTTAGTGTAGATATGAGATGTGAGGTCTTTTTGACCCCAGATCTCATATTTAAGAGGTCTTGTTGTGCTTTTTTTTCCTATTACAAGTGATGTTTACATTCCTTGTATTAGGAATAAAAGTGATACAATTTAATTTTGTAAAAGAACAGTGTAAACAAATAAAAATAAAAGGTCAAATAAATAAGAAAACATTTTTTAAACACTCCCCGCCTGGCCCAGTTCACGTAGAGAAGCGACCGCATATGAAAACGGTGTTCAGACCACACATGTGAGATATCACCGCGATCAGTAGAGCGAGAGTAATAATTCTAGCCCTATACCTCCTCTGTAACTCAAAATATGCAACCTGTAGATTTTTTTCTTAAACGTCACCTATGGATTTTTAAGAGTAAAAGTTTGTCGCCATTTCACGAGCGGGCACAATTTTGAAGCGTGACATTTTGAGTGTCAAATTTACTTTATTTTTTAATTCCAAAAATTTTATTTTTTACAAAAAAACTGTAAGACCGCTGTGCAAATACGGTGTCACAGAAAGTATTGCAACGACCGCCATTTTATTCTCTAGGGTGTTAGAAAAAAAAATGTATAAATGTTTGGGGGTTCTACGTAATTTTCTAGCAAAAAAACAAAAACAAACATTTTTAACTTGTAAACAACAAATCTCAAAAAGAGGCTCGGTCCTTAGGTGGATAAATGACAGGATACCCGTCCTTCACCAATGCACAAGTAATGTGAGAGATGTTATAGGATCAACGTGGGTTCCTGAAGGTTTATGGAGCGAATTAATATCTCTGCTGTACAAAGGACAGCGATGTACGTTCTGCCACGTCTGGTATAACAACATAGCTTTATGGGATTAGCAATGTTGTCATCAACATGCCCTTTATAGGGGGGGAGCTAAATGTCAATAATTCTGCAACTGAATACCTGGAGCAGCCAACAGGCTGAAGCAAAGTCTATATTAGGGGATCCGGAGTGAGTGCTGTGCTCTTTAGCAGGATTTAATAGAAGGCACAAAAGATCTATTGTTCTCGGGAGAAAATACAGCACTAGGTGACCTGACTTCTTAAAGGGCCAGTACAGCGACTCATCAAAGATTACGCAATCGAGCTTTCACCGCACCTATTACCTGAATGTAGTTTTGGAAGGTGACTTGTATATAATTTTCACATGCTTGTCAGTTCATATTTCTATGTCTGCCATATTACTACAAAGATCATTTGATTCTCCCTCTAGTGGTTATCTGTAGATCACTTTATTTAATCGTTCTACTAAAAAATTTGGAGAATAATTCAACTTAAAGAGGAAGTAAACCCTGATGAGTTTACTTCCTCTTTCATTCCCTGCAAAGGTAAAGCATAATGAACTACTATGCATCGCATAGTAGCCCATTATGTGTCACTTACCTGACACAGGAGCCAGCGAAGTCACCGATGTCCCCTGTAGTCCGGAGCATCCATCTTCTTCCTGGTATCGCTGCTCCGGCCACTCACAGCGCCAGAGCAGTTATGGCGTCACTCCCGCGTTAGCAGCGGAATGCCGCTAACGGCGATAGTGCGCCTGCGTGCCGCTTTCACTGTCTTTTAGTAAATATCTTATCTTGGACCTACAGGTAAGCCTTAATCTAGTCTTACCTGTAGGTCAAAGTTGTTTGTAAGGGTTTTCAAGCACTTTAAAGGGGAATTTCACCCAAAAGTGGAACTTCCACTTATACACTTCCCCCCTCCTCCTCCCATTTGGCACCTTAAAATGGGGACATTTTTTTTTTTTGACACTTCTGGAGATGGGGGGGGGGGGGGGTGGCCCGATCTCCCAGAAGTTTGCCCCCCTCCTGCTTTCCCCGCCGCCAGGCCAATTAGAAAGCTCTGCGCCCAAGCGCAGTAGGCAACCAGCTGTGAAGGCTTCACTGCTGGGTTCCCTTACCAGGAGTTGCAGCGGCAGCACCCGAGAGTCGATCTGAAGATCAGCTGGGATGCCAATATCGCAGGTTCCCTGGACAGGAAAGTGCCCTAATATTAAAAGTCAGCAGCTATAGTATTTGTAGCTGCTGACTTTTCTTTTTTTTTTCACATTAGCGCTAAAGCACCGATCATTTTTTTTTTTTTAACAAATCATTCTTTATTATTGTTTTTTTCATACAAAAACATCACAGATAACAAACAACATACACCCAACATACAACCCCGGCATGAAATGAGGAAAAAAAAAAAAAGGAAAAAGTGATGCTCATTTTAGCGGCGCTTTAGCGCTGTTTAAGCTGCGCCTTTCGGTTACTAGCGGGACGCTTCTAACCCCAAAGAAGGAGTTAAAAGTGTCAAGGTTGCGGAACTTCCGAATCGCTTTTCAGGAGCTTTGGAAGTGCTGCCCATTCATTTCAATGGGCAGGACGTTTTGGAAGCGCCGTATACAATGCTCCCAATCGCTACAAAGATGCTGCTTGTAGGACATTTCCTAACGCACCGCTCAGTGTGAAAAAAAGTCACACTGAAATGAATGGAAGGTGGTTTTTAAAAATAGGGCCTGCCGACCGACCTGAAACAGCAGCTGCTGTGTCTCCAGTGTGAAAGCCCAGAGGGCTAACATACTGGAACGGTGCACTGGCAGGACGGTAAAAAAAAGTCCTGCTAGGCGCATCTTTGGATTGGTGTGTATACCGCTCCTCCGCAGTTCCTGCCCATTGAAATCACTGGGGCAGTGCGGCTATACCACTGGCAAAGCACTGCTGCAGCACCGTTTTGCAGTGCTTTTAACCCTTTTAACCCTTTCACGGTTTTAAATTGAGCATTTTTTATAAAACTATACTCTTATAAAAGCTTATGGCTCAAAAACGCTGATAAAAAATGCAGAATAACAGCAATAACAGCAAACCCACTAGTTCCTGACAAAAACTGCTGATAACAGCTAATGTGTGCATGGACACATAGGATAACATGCTGGAGAGTTTATTGACCGCAGAAAAAAACAAAAAAAAAACGTCTGAAGCCAACAGCCACTGTAAAAACGTCCAGTGTCTGTGATATCCTGTATAATAATAATAATAAATGATCACCATGTATAAATACATAAGGGTATGTGATGCCTTATTAATTTTTCATATATAAAGCAAACGCCCCCCAACTATCCATGTCTCCATGCTTTATTTTGTTGAGAAAAATGCTGCCACCCCCCCCCCCCCAACATTTCTGGCCCTGTCCATTTTGAGTAAGAGCAAATGATTCATGGAGCATTTACTTCTTGTAATCTATCTGCCCTTAGCTCAGGCATGAGCATGTAGGAACGTGCGTTTAGCTGAGAAAAACTGAAAACTCCTGGGATGTATTATATAATTTGCCAAGGCAGAAAACTAGGAAGTAACTGACAGGGGCGGAATGACAACTCATGGGGCCCCTGGGCAATAGGAGATTATGGAGCCACACAGTATACACACACACACACACACACACACACACACATACAGTATACACACACAGAATACACATGCACACACTGAAAAGGTACTGAAGAGGCGGGGCAGCTATATATATATATATATCTTGGGATTTTTAAAAAAATACAGATTTTTACATACTGTCCCTGGTTTTATTGAGGCTGGCAACCCTGATGGGGCCCCCTGGTGGCATGGGGCCCTCGGGCAGTGCCCGAGTGCCCCAATGGTCAGTCCGCCCCTGGTAACTGATAAAAATGAATGAAATGAAGGAAAAATGAAAAAAAATGAAATGAAATTAATGAAAAAAAGTTTAACACAAGTAAATATGATATACTTTCCTATTTATTTACTAATGTTTAGCAGCATGGGGAATAAAGATAATCAATGTTGATTGTGAGAGTGAAGCTCCACTTTAAAAATTGTACGTTCACAAAAATTGAAAAGGTGAATACTGAATGACCCGACCCACAGCAACAGCAATATATGAGCTCAACCAAATGTCATATTTCAGCCACAGTTGGACCCCTTTCACACCGAGGCGTTTTTCAGGCACTACAGCGCTAAAAATATCACCTCTGAAGCGCATGAAAAATGCCTCAGCTGCAAACCCAGTGTGACAGCCCGAGTGCTTTCACACTGGGGCGCTGCGCTGGCAGGACATCACAAAAAGTCCTGCCAGCAGCTTCTTTGCAGCAGTGAATACACTGCTCCTGCCCCATTGAAAACAATGGGGCAGCGGAGTGATACCGCCACTGCAGCGGTGTTTTGCGGGCAGATTTAACCCCTTTAGCGCCACTAAAACGCCAGTAAATAGGCGCTAAAAATAGTGCCACTGATGCTCAGGGTGGCTCAGTGTGAAAGGGCTCGTAGGTGGGCTGCATAGCCACTGGCTCAGTCATTCTCAACCAGCTGTTCCTCTGTGACTGATTGGCCTCCCATTTGATGGTGTCTGCATATTTTCGGGTCCATGGCCACTTAGCAGAGCCAGCTGCATGAAACCAGCGATCTTCCTGGCTGTCTATAATGCCGCGTACACACGATCCAATTGTCCGGCAGACTTGGTCCGGCAAAAAAAAAGGAAAACAATCCGCCAGACTTTATTAGGAACGGACTTGGCCACACACAGACACTCCGAAAATCCGGCGATTTCTAATGCGATGACGTACAGCATGAAAGACGGGACTAGAAAAAGGAAGTTCAATAGCCCGTATCCAATAGCTTCCTTCTCATACTGGCTTCTGAACATGCGTCATTCTTAGTCCGCCGGACAATTCGATCGTGTATACGCGGCATAATAGTGATTGCTTGCCATTGTATGCACCAGTCAGCCTCCTGGCCGCCATCGACAGGGGCATTCAGCCTCCTGGCCCTCACCGACGGGGGCATGCAGCCTCCAATATAAGTTGCATTCTTCCCACTGACCTGCAGTGAGTTGATTTTAGCAGGGGTTACCCGAGATCTGAAAATTTAAAGGGTTCCTCAGGGGTAAAAGGTTGAGAAAGAATTGCCCTGGCTGATATATTATGATTACACAGTCAGCGAATTGGAGTGTGCATGTTTATGCAGTTATAAGTCTAAAGAAGGGTTGTCTTGGTGGTTTGACCTTCCAACCATAGAGTCATGTGTGTGGACACCTTTATCCTCCTGTAGAGCTCAAGGACAACTTCACTTTTTGCCTCCCATCCCCTCAGTGAAGGCACCCTAAAGATCTAGCCCTGGCCAAGCAATCCTACCACCGACATAGACCATGCCACCTCCTCTTCATTCTGTGCATGGAAACCACAGCCCCATTTATTTCTAAAGACCTGGTCTGGCTTTTTGAATAGGAATGAACATGCAGCAGCATACACTTGCTGAAAATTGTATAATGTACGGCCAAATTTGCTCCTGTTCTTTGTAGACATCACCACATTCCTCTGACTTCATACTTTCGAACTTGCTTGATGCCTGTGTCCCCCATGGGCTTCTATCCCCTGAACCCTACATCATTGCTGAGTCCTGTAGGTGGTCGAAGGAAGGAGCCACAGTGTGCATCATTGGATACAAGCATCCAAAACTTCCAGAAGTCTGAATGAGGTTGCAACACTGGAAGGGAGCAATGGTAAGAGACATGAGCAACCAGGGAGGTTAGTACATATCATGTGTAAGCAATCGACATGGTCACTAAGTAAGGGACTGATTAGCTGCACCAGCTTTTATTCTCTCGTTCCACAAGCACATCCTAAACGTGACCCAAGTCATTTTGTTTGGAGATGACACTTGGTGGAGAGAAGATTTGATTTAGGGAACACAATTCCGTAGTACATAAAAGAATATATGGTTTCAGAGAAGGTCATTTTCTAGCAAATAAAAGTTAATAGTAGACACCTTCTAGGTCTAAATCTTCTGAGACTTTTGCTTTTAAAAAATGTAAAAGGTTTGACCCGATCACTTTAAGATTGGCATTAGAGGCCACTTACCAAGCGTGTTTATGCCAACAAAAAGGAGAGAATCGTGGAAACCTCCTATAGTGGCTTATCTTATGGTGAAACCTTAATCCTCCCGCAAGGTAAGCAGGCTTGAGGTGTTCAAAGTCTGCTTATCCCACCCAGGCCAGACTGGACGTGATTCCAGAATCGGAGCAAAACCTGCAAACGTGCTCGTGATGCCATTATTTTTTAATGGTACCCCAAATACGATTGTCATGTGAAAAAAAAACGGCAAAAAATCGCAGCTAAAACACGGGGCGGGCATCAATTGTGCCTGACTCGGGGCTAAAATTTGGTACATGAGCCTCCATCGACGGAGGCATGCAGCCTCCTGGCCCTCACCAGCGAGGGCATCTCAGGTGACCTTTAACACAATCAGATTTTCTGACGGAAAATGTTCGATGGGAGCTTTTTGGCGGAAATTCCGACCAAGTGTAGGCTCCATCGGACATTTTCCATCGGAATTTTCGACACACAAAATTTCAGATCTGGATCTCAAATTTTCCGACAACAAAACCCATTGTGTGTACACAATTCCGACACACAAAGTTCTACGCATGCTCGGAATCAAGTAGAAGAGCCGTACTGGTTATTGAACTTCAATTTTCTCGGCTTGTTGTACGTCACTGCGTTCTTGACGTTCGGAATTTCCGACAACATTGTGTGACCGTGTGTATGCAAGACAAGTTTGTCCATCAGAAAAAATATCATGGATTTTGTTGTCGGAATGTCCGACCGATCGTGCGTACGCGGCATTAGTTGCGTTTCTGGAGTGGAGGGAGGCCGATTCAAAATGCTGCTCCAAAAATATGCCATAAAACATGATATGACAGAGTCACTCAAGAGGTGAAAAAAGACTAAAGCTGGCCAAAGACGGAGCGATTTTCTTTCCTGCAACCAGGAGAAAATTTCTATTTTCCCCCATCGACACTAACAGTGTTGATGAGGGAATTCCTCCCATAGGGACACGGTGTTCTCCTGGCGGGGGTGAGGGGGAGCTGTCCCTGCTGGGAGAACACAGTGATTACTGCTAGCAGCTACAATAGCTGATAGCAATGATCACATGCAAAATCCAACAGGCTGGTGCTGCCCAATTTGAGTACATTTAGCCTGCCCATACATGGTTTGAATCTCGTCGAACAGTCCGAGATTCGATCTGACTTTATAGAGTCCCTTGACAAATATTCATGATTTGACTTGGTAGTCTTTTTATCTTAGCTCTTTTGTTACTGGGTTCATTTAGGGCCCATTCACATCATGTGCATTAGGCTATGTTGATCAACACAGGCTCAACACTGTGACAAGCCAAAATCCATTGTTTCCAATAGGCACTGTTCACACCAGTAAGTTGCATTTAAATGCAACATGCGTTAAAAATGTGCACAGCGGTGTGCTGAACCGCTACTCACATCAACCAACGAATAATCACCTTTTCAACAAGTTTTCCAACACACAGTGACATTTTATCCATGCCTCTGCACAGCAGCTCAGTGTTGTGAATGAGGCACTTAGAAGATAATTGTTATGTACCCTAGTGGTGGCCTGCATTTATCCAGTGCGGAAAAATACAGGTTGCCGGACATAGTAAGAACCAGCCCTAGCAGAACGATTAGCTTGCCCTGTACGTGTTTGTCCCTCAAAAGAAGCTCCTGCTCCTTTTTTGGCGACAAGCTTCTCGCAATTTTTAAAGTCAAGTTTTGGAGCAACTGCAGCATCTCTAGCATGTCAAAATCACATTGCGCGTTTCACGATTCTGCCTGCAATTTAAAATCACTAAGTGTGAATGGAGCCTAAAACTGGATACTCACTATACAATTTTCTGCAGTTTTTTTTCAGATTTAACGAAACCATATAATATGAGGTCAAACCTTAATGCCGCGTACACACGGTCGGAATTCCAGACAGAAAAAGACCGATGAGAGCTTTTCATCGGAAAATGCGACCGTGTGTATGCTCCATCGGAACTTAGATGTCCGAATTTCCGCCAGCCAAAAATTAAGAGCACATTCTCAATTTTCCAGACGGAAAAACTTTCTATCGGAAATTCCGATCGTGTGTATGCAATTCCGACACGCCAAAAATAACGCATGCTCAGATTCAACTACGAGACAGAAGCTATTGGCTACTGAACTTCCTTTTTCTAGTTCCGTCGTACTTGTTGTACATCACCACGTTCTAGACGGTGGGAATTTGGTGTGAACGTGTGTATGCGTACATCACCGCGTCTAGCAATGTTGGCCCACTCGGCCTTTGTAGACATGATTGGGTCACTGAATTAAAAACAAGCACTGATATTTTATTTACAAATAAAGAAAGTCTAGGAAGTACATCACCGCGTTCTAAATGATCGGAATTTGCTGTGACCACATGTAGGCAAGACAGCTTGAGCGGAATTCCGTCGGGAAAACTATCAGAGCTTTTTCTGACGAGAATTCCGATCGTGTGTACGCGGCATTACAGTTTCAATAAGTATGCAATCAGGCAGGTCCTTTGCACTACATGGTTTTGGTAAATCTAAAGGAAATCAGACAACAAAAGTTGTATAGTGTATATGGGGTTTTAGGCTGGCCATACAGTATACAATTTTCCTTTAGATCTACTAAAAACATTTAATATGAGGTCAAACCTAAACAGTTTAAATTTGTATAAAATCAGGCAGGCCCTTACACCACACTGTTGAAGGTAAATCTAGAGAAAATTGAACAAGAAAATTGTATTATGTATGGCCAAGCTCTATTGCCTGTAGCACAGATTAGCCTCAAGGCAGTGGGGTGAACTGGAGTTTAGTCACAAATATATAAAATAAAAAAACAACAATATTATATAAGTAAAATAAATAAAATAAAAATATTAGGGATATATATCTCTCTCTCTATCGCCACACAAACACAGATTATAAACACACACATACATAAAGTACACCATATACTGTACATAACATACACCCATTCATAATACAACACACTCATTTACATCTCATTATGTCCTTTGAGAGCCATATAAATTCATTTAAAATGTTAATTGATATAATTACATGACACTGCTGTGAAGATAAACTTCCACTTGCTAAAAGTTCAAAACTTTTTCGCACTTTTGTGGGGTAAACAACACATTTAAAGGGCAAATAAACATAATAAAAAAAAAGCCTCAATACATTGCATTTACTAGCAAATGGAGCTAATTTGAATAATGCCCTTTAAATGCAATTAGACCTTTACTGCAAGTGAAATGAGGAGGTATTGTGTCATGTAATGGCCTGGAGAAAGGTGGATGATAAGGGCTATTTAATGACATAGGTTGAAGGACGATAATTTGTGGAAACTCAAATGCCCTGCTGCAAAATACAAGTGTCAACATGCTAAGGGACATGCTGGAAGTTGTAGTTCAAGAATAATGAGAGGGAAGGAAGTTCCCTTGTCTCATGCAATTAAAAAGATTGTATATATATATATTTATTTATTTATTTATTTTATTTATTTTATTATTATTATACAGGATTTATATAGTACCAACAGTTTGCCCAGCAATTAAAATAAATAAAGGTGGACATTACAGTTAGATTACAATTTGGTACAAGAGGAATCAAAGAGCCCTGCTTGTTGGAGCTTACAATCCAATGTCGCGTACACATGATCGGAAATTCGGCCAGCAAAAGACAGATGAGAGCTTTTGGTCAGAAAATGCGATCTTGTGTAAGCTCCATCGGACTTTTGCTGGCCGAGTTTCGGGCAGCAAAAAATTGAGAGCATGTTCTCAATTTTTTTGGTCGGAAAAAGTTCCTATCCGAAAATCCATTTGCAATTCCGACGTGCAAAAACTCACGCATGCTCAGATTTAACTATGAGAGGGAAGCTATTGAACTTCCTTTTTCTAGTCCCGTCGTACTTGTTGTACGTCACCGCGTTTTTGACGGTCGGAATTTGGTGTGACCGTGTGTATGTAAGACAGCTTGAGTGAAATCCCTTCGGAATTCCGTCGGGAAAACCATCAGAGCTTTTTCCGACCAAAATTCCGATCACGTGTACGCGGCATAAGAGAGAGGGTCAACTGATACAAAAAGGTAATAGCTGTGGGGATACACACATATATATATATATATATATATATATATATATATATATATATATATATATTCACTCTATTTATCCAAATTTAAGAACTTTAAGACTAAAAATATTTTACGTGCAGGTAGTATTGAGGGGAGTGATATTTTCCAACACACAGCTCACTTCCGGTCTAGTAACCCCATAGAGAGAGAGAGGGAGAAAAAAAACCTGTCACTTTTAAGCCTCCTGTAGCCTAAAATGGCAGCTAACAGAACAATAGGCTGTACAGCAGACTCCATACCCTCCATATATCTCATCTTCTGTGCCCATGTGCCCATGTTTACACACATATAGAAATTCTATTATCAGTACCAGAACACAGGGTCATGCTTCCGCATAGATCAACCTTCCTACATGGGGGGGGGGCTCACAAGTTCATCTTATAAATGGGGGCCGTCTAGCAATGTTGGCCACTTGGCCTTTGTAGACATGATTGGGTCACTGAATTAAAAACAAGCACTGATACTTTATTTACAAATAAAGAAAGTTGTGAAGGAAGAGAAAATAAACAATGTACATTACAAAAGAATGTATTTATAAATAATTATGTTGGGTGAGAATCCACAGATTATCCAGTGATGGGTATTGCAAAGCAACATTCTATAGGTGAGCGCGCAATATAGGGGAAGAAATGTTCTGTACTGTAGGTGAGCACACAATGCAGAACAAGCACTATTCTATAGGTGAGCACACAGCATAAGGAAAGCAATGCTGTGAGTACATAATACATGGAAATAATATTCTATAGGGGGGCACAATACAGAACAAGCAACGTTCTATAGGTGAACACACAATACAGGGGAAGCAACACTCTATAGGTGAGAAAATAATATCATTGTGATATAATAGAGCACACAATACAGGAGCAGCAACACTCTAGGTGAGCACACAATACGGGGAGGAACCTATAGGGGAAGAAATGTTCTGTACTGTAGGTAAGCATACAATGCAGAACAAGCACTGTTCTATAGGTGAGCACACAGCATAAGGAAAGCAATGCTGTATAGGTGAGTACATAATACATGGAAAACAATATTCTATAGAGGAGCACACAATACAGGGGAAGAAATGTTCTATAGGTGAGCACACAATACAGAACACGCCATGTTCCAAGGGTGAACACACAAGACAGAACAAGCTATGTTCTATAGGTGAGTACACAGCATAGGGAAAGCAATTCTGTATAGGTGAGTACATAATACATGGAAAACAATATTCTATAGAGGAGTGCACAATACAGAACAAGCAATGTTCTATAGGTGAGTGTACAATACAGGGGAACCAATTATCTATAGGGGGAGCAATGATCTATAGGTAAGCATGCAATATAGGGGAAGCATTGTGATATAACAGAGCACACAATACAGGAGCAGCAACACTCTAGATGAGCACACAATATAGGGGAAACAATAACCTATATGTGAGCACAAAATATAGGGGAAGAAATGCTCTATAGGTGAGCAAACAGTGCAAGGATAAGAATGTGTTATAGGTGAGCACACAATACAGGAAAACAAGCTGAGAGCACAGCACAGCCTCCTGTGTACGCTTTTCTTATACATGGGGGCCGTCTAGCAAAGTTGGGCCAATCGGCCTTTGTTTGTAGAGATGATTGGGTCACTGAATTTAAACAACAGGCACTCATAACTTATTGTTAAACAAAGCAAGTTTGGATCTCATTTAGGAAGTAAAAAAAATAAAAAAATAAAAATAAAGGAAAAACAAAAATGTACAAACGTTCATATTGTATTTATAAATAATTATGTTGGGTGAGCAGCCAAGAAATACTCAGGGATTGCTCTTGCAAAGCAATGATCTATATGTGGGAGCACAATACAGGGGAAGGAACAATCTATAGGTGGTCTCACAGTCCAGGGAAAGCAATGTTCTATGGGTGGGAACATGATACAGGGAAAGGAACAATCTATAGGTGGGAACACGATACAGGGAAAGCAATGTTCTATAGGTGGGCTCACAGTTCAGGGAAATCAATGTTCTATGGGTGCACAGTTCAGGGGAAGCAATGATCTATAGGGGTACAGTTCAGGGAAAGCAATAATCTATAGGTGCACAGTTCAGGGAAAGCAATGTTCTATAGGTACACAGTACAGGAGAAGCTATGTTCTATAAGTGAACACTTAATACAGGGAAAGCAATACTCTATAGGTGAGCACACAATAGAGGCCTTGCAATGTTCTATAGTTGTACACTTAATGCAGGAAAAGCAGGGATCTATAGGCAAGCACACCAATATTACAGGGAAAGCAACGTTGTTTAGATAAACACACATTACAGGAAAAGCAACATTCTATAGGTGTTCACACACTACAAGAGAAGCTATGTTCTGTAGGTGTACATTCAATACAGGGAAAGTAATGCTATAGAAATCCTGTAGAATAATGACATTAATAATATATAGGTGAGCACACAATAGAGGCCTAGCAATGTTCTATCGGAGAGCAGGTATTACAGGGGAAGAAACGTTGTAATGGTGAACACTTATTACAGGGAAAGCAAAGTTCTATGAATGAGCACCCAATATCGGGGAAGGAATGTTCTGTAGGTGAGCACACAATACAGGAAAGGCAATGCTCTATAGGAGGAGCACACAATACAGAACGAGGAATGTCTTTTAGGTGAGCGCACAGTACAGAGAAAGCAATGTCCTATAGGTGAGTACAATACACAGACCTCAATATATACCTTTTGTGTAATGGAGACTAGTTGGCAAAGTCAGCCTTTGTAGAGATGACTCCATAACTCAACACATTAAAAAGTTTTGGAGAACACAATGAAGAAAACTTGGCTGATAAATAAATCTTAGCGACATGTCCCAATATTCAAAAGATCTATCTATCTATCTATCTATCTATCCATACACACACAGAAACTTTTGGGTATATTGACGATGTTCTCCATTCTGTGGTGTGATTCTATGGGCCAGCATTTGCCACATTTTCTGGTCTTGTGTTGCCTTTTCTTTTATTAGGACTTTTCTTTTTATTCTATACATTTAACAGCTTTTGTGTTACATAAAAATGTAATAAAAAAAAAAAACACACTTTTTATCCCATTGATTGACTTTACAAAGTTTTGATCTAATTTAGGAAGTAAAAAGAACAACAACAACATGGCACAAAAGTTTAGGATTGCTGTTATATTTATATAAAAAAAAAATCTTGAAAAATAAAGATTCTCAGCACCCCGGACCTTCCTCCAGCTATTTAGGACTCTTATGGACATTAAAAAGTTTTGATTTTATTTAGGAAGTAAAAAGAAAACAATGTAGAAAAGTTATCTAAAAATAATTCTTCTGATTGAGCAACCACAGATGATCAGACGGGAAGGGAAGCTCTATAGGTGATCATACAATGAATATGTATATTGTAGATCCAGTTTTATATTTCTATAGGCCTCACCCCCCCCCCCCCCACACACACACACCACCCCCACCACCTCCTCCTCCTCCTCCTCTACTCACTTTGCTTGAGCTTCATCCAGGCTCTGGTCTGTAATGGTCATGATCTGTTGTAAAATATCACCAATGTCTTGCTTCCTGGGCTCCCCATTGTCTGAAGAGGCGTCGTGCATGGGGTGGGGGGTGAGGGTCTGGGGCCCCCCATGAATTGGGAGCCCTGGAATGCCGACCCCCCTGGCCTGGAGCAGCCTGCCTTGCTCATCCATGCTGGGCTGATCTCTCACTGTCCTTCCTGCCGATCTGTTTTCCTTTCTGATCTCCAAGTCAGCCTTGTCCTTCAATCCCTACAACTCCACCGATCCCTCCTCCTCCACCTCCTCCTCCTCCGACCTGGCTGGACTCCCCGGATCCCTTCCTCCACAAGTCCTTCACACACACACACACACACTGTGTCCGGGCTGGGATCCCCGAGGATCTGCTGAGGATCTGGCAGGAGGTCCTGGAAGTCCTACAGTCACTGTGATCTCCTGGCTGGATGGAGCATGTTGGGGGAGGGCTGTCAGGGGGTGACCCCGCTTTCTGGGGATCCAGGCTCCGGAGGCGATGGAGGAAGAGGCTGGGGGGAGAAAGAGGAGTGTATAATGTGAGGAGGAGAGGAGGGAGGAGGAGGAGGAGGAGGAATGTGACTCTGCTGCCTCTCCCCTCTCCGGGATTCATCATCACAGCTCTCTGCTGCCTCCTCACTGCCGCTCTCCATACACACACCTCCCCCGGAGACACCGCAACAATGTAACCACTACTACTACACACTGCAACAATGTAACCACTACTACACACTGCAACAACGTAACCACTACTACACACTGCAACAATCTAACCACTACTACTACACACTGAAACAATGTAACCACTACTACTACACACAGCAACAATGTAACCACTATTACTAATACACACTGCAACAATGTAACCACTACTACTACTACTACACACTGCAACAATGTAACCACTACTACTACACACAGCAACAATGTAACTACTACTATACACTGCAACAATGTAACCACTACTACTAAACACTGTAACAATGTAACCACTACTACACACTGCAACAATGTAACCACTACACACTGCAACAATGTAACTACTACTACTACATACTGCAACAATGTAACCACTACACACTGCAACAATGTAACCACTACTACACACTGCAACAATGTAACCACTACTGCTACTACACACTGCAACAATGTAACCACTACACACTGCAAAAATGTAACCACTACTACTACACACTGCAACAATGTAACAGCTAATACTACAAACTGCAACAATGTAACGACCACTACTACTACTACACACTGCAATGATGTAACCACTACTATTACTCACTGCAACATTGGAACCACTATACACTGCAACAATGTAGCCACTACTACTACACAATACAACAATGTAACCACTACACACTGCAACAATGTAACCACCACTACTACTACTACACACTGAAACAATGTAACCATTACTACTATACACTGCAAAAATGTAACTACCACAACTACACACTGCAACAATATAACCATTACTTACACTACACACTGCAACAATGTAACCATTACTTACACTACACACTGAAACAATGTAACCACTAATACTACACACTGCAACAATGTAACCACTACGACTAAACACTGTAACAATGTAACCTCTGCTACACACTGCAATAATGTAACCATTACTACTACTACTACTACACACTGCAACAATGTAACCATTACTACTACTACACACTGCAACAATGTAACCATCACTACTACACACTGCAACGATGTAACCACTACTACTACTACACACTGCAACAATGTAACCACTATTACTACACACTGCAACAATGTAACCATTACTACTACTACACACTGCAACAATGTAACGGGGCACCCGTGCAGGCACGCTCATGAGTCCTGCTGCTGGGTCCATTGAAATAGACAGCAAGACTCGTCCCTGCCCCCCCCCCCCCCGGCTCGAAGGGCTTCACTTCCTGTTTCCCTTAGTAAGTATGCCGGCGCCTGCACCTGGAGCTGATGGACGGGCCGGCTTGGGGTTCTGACATCACAGGCTCCTTGGACAGCAGCGGCGGCTGGTGGTATATTTTTTTTGGGAGGCGGCAAACAATGTACCCACCAGTTGGTCGGGTCACTAGCCCCGCACTTACCCCATGCGGGTCACGGGCAGCGCTTCCTCAGGGTGGCAGGCAGCAACTTCCCCAGTGTCTAATCCTCCTCCACATCACGGCGGATTCCACAGTGTGTCTCCTCCCCCCTCCTCCTAGGTAGCCAATAGGATCACTTCTCCTCTCGGTCAATCAGTTGTCGAGCCTCAGAACCCGCTTCCTGATTGGCCAGGAGGAGAATCAGAAAGACGTTATTAATTTGCCATTGTCACGCAACTGGGTGGGCTCACCTTTTTTAATGCCAATTAGAGCCTCAGGCTTTAATCACGTGCTTCTAAAAATAAAATAAAAAACCCATTGAAATCCATGCATCAGGCGCCCTGCATGAAGATTAGGGGCCGTACATATGGATTAGGGGGACAGCGCTCCTGTGCCCCGTATGGATGGACCGCCACTGCTGGAAAGGTAAGTGTCTTTATAGTAAAAGACAGCAGCTACAGTATTTGTAGGTGCTGCCTTTTAATTTTTTGGAACTCCTCTTTAATCCCATAAAAAAATAAAAAATTTCCGCTGCATTTGTGAAGAAGGCTTCAGGGCGCCCAAGAAAGTCCAGCAAGTTCCAGGTCAGTTGATTCAGCTGCGGGATTGGGGCACCACCAGTGCAGAGCTTGCTCAGGGATGGCAGCAGTCAGGTGTGGGTACATCTGCAGCCACAGCGAGGAGAAGACTTTTGGAGGATGGCCTGGTGTCACTTCTCACCAGACTGATGATCTGCAAAAAGTACAAAGATTGGACTGCCGAGGACTGGGGGCAAAGTCATTTCCTCTGATGAATCTCCTTTCCGATTGTTTGGGGCATCCGGAAAAAAACTCGTCTGGAGAAGAAAAGGTGAGGGCTACTATCAGTCCGGTTTCATGCCAACAGTAATGCCCTGTACACGCGGTCGGACATTCCGACCACAAAATCTGGTCGATTTTGGCCGAAACTTGTGTTGCATACACACGGTCGGACAAAGTTGTCAGAAAATCCAATTGTTTGGAACGAGATGACGTTCGTTGTGTACGACGGGACTACATTGAGGCTAGTAGCCAATAGCTCTGGTCTCGTAATTTAGTCTGAGCATGCGTGGCACTTTGTTCATTGGAATTCTCTAGAAACGATCGGATTTTGTTGCCGGAAAATTTTAGATCCTGCTCTCAAAATGTTTCCGTCAGAATTTCCGATGGAAAAGGTCCGATAGAGCCCACACACGATCGGATTTTCTGACAACATAATCCGATCGGACCTTTTCCATCGGAATTTCCGACCATGTGTACAGCGCATAAAGCATTCATTTCTGAGACCATTCATGTGTGGGGTTGCTTCTCAGCCAAGGGAGTCGGTTCACTCACTATTTTGCCTAAGAACACCGCCATGAATAAGGAATGGTACAGATTCTGTGTGCTCCAGTTTTAGTAAATCTCCCTGAAATAATGGGACTACTATTAACCCATTCCCGCCGAGCGTACGCAGATGTGCGTACTCGGCTTTCGGGGGTTATACCGGGATGATGCCCGCAGCTGCAGGCATCATCCCAGTACCGTTGTTTAGAGCAGGCGATCGGCTATCCAGCGATCGGCTATCCAGGGATAACAACTGATGCAGCTGAAAGCTTTATATACAGAACTCAGACTCAGAATGGTGATCTGAATACTTTGAAGTGTAAAGGAGGGATTGGAGGTCTTTTAGACCCCCAATCTCTCCATAAAGAGTACCTGTCACCACCTATTACTGTCACAAGGGATGTTTACATTCTTTGTGACAGCAATAAAAGTGATCCCATATTTTTTTTTTAAGCACAACTTAATAATATAAAAATAAATAATTTTTTTTTAAAGCGCCCCCGTCCCGGCTCGTGCAGCAAAGAAAACGCATACAGAAGTTGCACTCGCATATGTAAATGGTGTTAAAATCACACATGTGAGGCATCGCCGCAATCGTCAAAGTGAGAGCAATAATTCTAGCACTAGACCTCCTCTGTAACTCTAACATGGTAACCGTAAAAAAATGAAATTGCTGTCTATGGAGATTTTTAGGTACCGTCATTTGTCGCCATTCCACGAGTGTGTGCAATTATAAAGCGTGACATGTATCTATTTACTCGGCATAACATTATCTTTCACATTATACAAAAAAATTTGGCTAACTTTACTATTTGTTTTTTTTAAATCCATGATCCATCCAAGTGTCCCTTTTCCCAAAAAGTTGCGTTTAAAACACTGCTGCGCAAATACCGTGTGACATAAAATATTGCAACAATCGCCAATTTATTCTCTAGATTCTTTGCTAATATATATATATATATATATATATATATATATATATATATATATATATATATATATATATAATGTTTGGGGGCTCTAAGTAATTTTCGAGCAAAAAAATATGGATTTTAACTTGTAAACACCAAATGTCAGAAATGGGCTTAGTCATGAAAGGGTTAAGCTGGCTACACATTATCCTTCAGATTTACCAAAACCATATAATATGAGGTCACACCTAAGCACTTTCAATTTGTATGCAATCAGGCAGGCTCTTGTACTATATAGTTGAAGGTAAATCTAAAGAAAGTTGAAAAAAAACAAAAACAAAAGAATAATGTGTAGCAGTTTTACACACTGGAACAATGTACCCACTGCTACTGAATACTAAAACAATATAACTACTACTCGAAAATGCAACAGTGTGTCCACCTACTTCCACCCAGAGGAACTTGCTCCCTGCTCCATCCTGTGCCATCTCTCCTAGGAGATACAGTATATCAGTGTTTCTCAACTCCAGTCCTCAAGGCACCCCAACAGGTCATGTTTTTAGGCTCTCTATTATTTTGCACAGGTGATTTGATCAGTTTCACTGCCTTAGTATTTAGCTGTTTCAAAACCTGAAAACATGACCTGTTGGGGCGCCTTGAGGACTGGAGAGACACTGCAGTAGATCTGGGGTAGGTGACCTTTGAGAGATAGAGATCTACCTGAACAATATTAAAGAGATCAAAGATCACCAGGGTGCAGCCCCTCCCCCCCTCTTTATTAAAATATATAAATATATAAATAAATATTTTTTTTAGCAAGCCCTCCAATAAAAAGTAAAGACAGCATGAAGAAAACCTAGAAAAATCGACTAAAACTATTATCACTTAAAAAATATACACTTAGCTTACCCTAAAAGATAGTGACAAAATCTGCATTTACTTTCAGTAGTATGTAGGGCAATGTAAAGAGGTCAGTTTTATGTAGGGCAGTGCACAGAGGTCAGTTTAATTTAGGGCAGTGCACAGAGGTCAGTAGAATGTAGGGCAGTGAATAGAGGTCAGTAGAATGTAGGGCAGTGTACAGAGATCAGTAATATGTAGAGCAGTGTACAGAGGTCAGTAATATGTAGAGCAATGTACAGAGATCAGTAACATGTAGAGCAGTGTAGAGAGGTCAGTAGTGGGTAGGGCAGAAGTCAGTAATATATAGAGTAGTATACAGAGGTTAGTAGAATGTAGGGCAGTGTACAGAGATCAGTAATATGTAGAGCAGTATGCAGAGATCAGTAATATGTAGAGCAGTGTACAGAGGTTGGTAGTGGGTAGGGCCATGTACAGACGTCAGTAATATATAGAGCAGTGTACAGAGGTCAGTAGAATGTAGGGCGGTGTACAGAGATCAGTAATATGTAGAGCATTGTACAGAGATTAGTAATATGTAGAGCAATGTACAGAGATCAGTTATATGGAGAGCAGTGTACAGAGGTCAGTAATATGTAGAGCAGTGTACAGAGGTCAGTAGTGGGCAGGGCAGTGTACAGAGGTCAGTAATTTGTATATTTTGAAGGTGAGAGATCATCCCAGAACTACATGGCAGGACCTGGTCAATGACCTAAAGAGAGCTGGGACCACAGTCTCAAAGAAAACCATTAGTAACCCACTACACCTTCATAGATTAAAATCCTGCAGCGCACGCAAGGTCACCCTGCTCAAGCCAGCGCATGTCCAGGCCTGTCTGAAGTTTGCCAATGATCATCTGGATGATCCAGAGGAGAAATGGGAGAAGGTCATGTGGTCTGATGAGACAAAAATAGAGCTTTTTGGTCTAAACTCCACTCGCTGTGTTTGGAGGAAGAAGAAGGATGAGTACAACCCCAAGAACATCATCCCAACCGTGAAGCATGGAGGTGGAAACATCATTCTTTGGGGCTGCTTTTCTGGAAAGGGGACAGGACGACTGCACCGTATTGAGGGGAGGATGGATGGGGCCATGTATCGCGAGATCTTGGGCAACAACCTCCTTCCCTCAGTAAGAGCATTGAAGATGGGTCGTGGCTGGGTCTTCTAGCATGCCAACGACCCGAAACACACAGCAAGGGCAACTAAGGAGTGTCTCTGTAAGAAGCATCTCAAGGTCCTGGAGTGGCCTAGCAAGTCTCCAGACCTGAACCCAGTAGAAAATCTTTGGAGGGAGGTGAAAGTCTTTATTGCCCAGGGACAGCCCCGAATCCTGAAGGATCTGGAGAAGGTCTGTATGGAGGAGTGGGCCAAAATCCCTGCTGCAGTGTGTGCAAACCTGGTCAAGAACTACAGGAAATGTATGTTCTCTGTAATTGCAAACAAAGGTTTCTGTACCAAATATTAAAGCGGTAGTAAACCCGCTGAATTTTTTTTCTGTTTCATACCTGTAAGGGAAAAGGCATACTGAGCTAGTATGCACTGTATACTAGCTCATTATGAAATATTTACCTTAGAACAAGGCCCCAACATGTCGCCTGATACCTGCCGAGGGAGCTGACATGTTCCCTCAGCGTGTCTTCTGGATATCGCGGCTCCGGCGCTGTGAGTGGCCGGAGCAGTGATATCGTCACTCCCGCTCATGAGTGCGGGAGACTTCTTTCCAGCAGGGTCCGGCGTCTGCCGGGCTCCAGCCGAGTAACCCCTGTGCGCATGCACCGCTGCAGTCAGCAGCGCATTGCGAGGGGAATATCTCCTAAACCGTACAGGTTTAGGAGATATTTTTTTTACCTACAGGTAAGCCTTATTATAGGCTTACCTGTAGGTAAAAGTAAAAAAAATAGATAATACGACCGCTTTAAGTTCTGCTTTTTTGATGTATCAAATACTTATGTCATGCAATAAAATGCAAATTAATTACTAAAAAATCATACAATGTGATTTTCTGGATTTTTGTTTTAGATTCCGTCTCTCACAGTTGAAGAGTACCTATGATAGAAATGACATGCTTTACATGCTTTGTAAGTAGGAAAACCGTCAAAATACCAGTGTATCAAATACTTGTCCTCCCCACTGTACATCCACCTAGAGGACATTGAACCTTGCTCCATCCTGTGCCATCTCCCTGGGAGATGCTCCTGTGCTGAATGAATGCAACCACCTACATCTGCCTAAAGGGCTTGTTCTCTTCTTTGCCATCTCTCCAGGAGATACTACAGACTGCAACAACGTAACCACCTACATTCACCCAGAGGGCATTATCCTCTGCTCCATCTTCCCCAGGAGATTTTACTTCACACTGCAACCATGTGACCACCTACATCTGCCCCAAGGGTATTGTCCTCTGCTCCATGCTGTGAACTCAGTGGAGAGGACAGGCACGCATGCTGACATACATTGCCCTGACAGGTCCATGCACCCTGCTGCTTCCATCTTCTCAAAGGTTAAAACGTATAGCTTTAGATATACTTACATTTTTACTATTAATAATTTCTTATCAAAAATAAAAAACCAATTCACATCTGTTTTTTTTTTTTTTTTAATTTGTCAATGCAAGTTAAAGAGGGATTCCGCCAAAAAAAAAATATTAAAAGCCAGCAGCTATAAATACTACAGCTGCTGACTTTTAATAAATGGACACTCACCTGTCCCGGGTTCCAGCGATGCCGGCAGCCGAGGCCGATCGACCGCTCGGACCTCGGCTGCTGCCGCCGCCATTCTAGGTGAGGGAATCAGGAAGGGAAGCGAATCGGCTTCACTTCCCGGTTCCCTACTGTGCATGCGCGAGTTGCGCCGCGCAATAGGAAATCTCCGCGCTGTCACTGGGACCCGTGTGTGTCCCAGCAGACAGCGCGGCAGGGCAGGAAATGGCGTAGACTCCCGTGGGAGTCTATGCCCGGAAGTGGGTGAAAATACCTGTTTTTGACAGGTATCTCCACCCCCCTTCCCCCTGAAAGGTGTCAATTGTGACACCGGAGGGGGGGGGTTCCGATCAGCGGAGGTTCCACTTTAGGGTGGCATCCCGCTTTAATAAGGGCTTTTGACAGTAAGGTGCGAGGAAATCCCCTTGAAGGGCCCAGTCACACTACTGCGGTGGGGTAACATAACCATTAACCAGTGCGGTACTGTAGTTAGTAGCAATGCACATTACAGGGACATCTCAAAAAATTTGAATATCATCAAAAAGTTAATTTATTTCAGTAATTCATTTCAAAAAGTGAAACTCATATATTTTATATAGATACACAGAGTGATATATTTAAAGCATTTCATTCTTTTAACCACTTCAGCCCGGACCTTTTTGCTGGTCAAAGACCAGACCGCTTTTTGCAATTCGGCACTGCGTCGCTTTAACTGACAATTGCGCGGTCATGCGACGTGGCTCCCAAACAAAATTGACGTCCTTTTTTTTCCCCCACAAATAGAGCTTTCTTTTGGTGGTATTTGATCACCTCTGCGGTTTTAATTTTTTGCGCTATAAACAAAAATACAGTGACAATTTTGAAAAAAACGCATTATTTTTTACTTTTTGTTATAATAAATATCCCCCAAAAATATATAAAAAAAACATTTTTTCCCTCAGTTTAGGCCGATACGTATTCTTCTACATATTTTTGGTAAAAAAATCGCAATAAGCGATTATTGATTGGTTTGCGCAAAAGTTATAGCGTTTAAAAAATAGGGTATAGTTTTATGGCATTTTTATAAATTTTTTTTTTACTAGTAATGGCGGTGATCAGCGATTTTTATTGTGACTGCGACATTATGGCGGACACATCGGACATTTTTGACACATTTTTGGGACCATTGTCATTTATACAGCAATCACTGCTATATAAATGCAGTGATTCATGTGTAAATGACACTGGCAGTGAAGGGGTTAGGCAGTGTAGGGGTTAGGTGTTCCTAAGGGTGTGTTACTAACTGTGGGGGGCTGGGCTTTCATTTTGTAAACACTGATCTCTGCTCCAATCACATGGAGCAGAGATCAGCGTCACTAGTTGCTAGGCAGAATGGGGAAATGCTTTTTACAACGGCATTTCTCCGTTCAGCTGCCCTGGGAGACGATCACGGGTAGGCCCGCGGCGATCGAGTTCGCGGGACCCGCGACCGGACTCACACGGGTCCCGACCGGGAAATTTAAAGGGACGTACAGGTACGCCTGCTCGTGCCATTCTGTCGATGTACATCGGCGTGCGCTCGTCAGAAACCGGTTAATTTTGATGATTATGGCTTACAGCTAGTGAAAACCCCAAATTCAGTGTCTTAGAAAATTTTAATATTTCATAAGACCAATAAAAAAAGGATGTTTAAAACAGAAATGTTGGCTTACTGAAAAGTATGTCCATGTACAGTATAGTATGCACTCAATACTTGGTCGGAGCTCCTTTTGCATGAAATACTGCATCAGTGCAACGTGGCATGGAGGCAATCAGCCTGTGGCACTGCTGAAGTGTTATGGAAGCCCAGGTTGCTTAGCGGCCTTCAGCTTGTCTGCATTGTTGGGTCTGGTGTCTCTCATCTTCCTCTTGACAATCCCCCCAGATTCTCTATGGGGTTTAGGTCAGGCGAGTTTGTTGGCCAAATCAAGAACAGTGATACCATGATCATTAAACCAGGTATTGGCATTTTTGGCAGTGTGGGCAGGTGCTGAAAAATGAAATCAGCATCTCTATAAAGCTGCTCAGCAGAGGGAAGCATGAAGTGCTCTAGAATCTCCTAGTAGAGGGCTGCACCGACTTTGGGCTTGATAAAACACAGTGGACCAACACCAGCAGATGACATGGCTCCCCAAATCATCACGGACTGTGGAAACTTCACACTGGACCTCATGCAACTTGGATTCTGTGCCTCTCCACTCTTCCTCCAGACACTGGGATCTTGATTTCCAAATGAGATGCAAAATTTACTTTCATCTGAAAAGAGGACGTTGGACCTCTGATCAACAGTCCAGTCCTTTTTCTCCTTAGCCCAGGTAAGGTGCTTCTGACGTCTCTGGTTCAGGAGTGGCTTGACATAAGGAATGTGATAGTTGTAGCCCATGCCTTGGATATATCTGTGTGTGGTGACTCTTGAAGCACTGACACCAGCTGTAGTCCACTCCTTGTTAATCTCCCCCAAATTCTTGAATGGCCTTTGCTTCACAATCCGCTCAAGGCTGCAGTTATCCCTGTTGCTTGTGCACATTTTTCTACCCCACCTTTTCTTTATACTCATCTTTCCATTAACCGCCCTGGTGGTAATCCCGAGTCTGGCCGCCAGGGAGGTTAATATGCTTGGATACAGCACTCTGTGAACAGCCAACTTCTTTAGCAATATCCTTTTTGTGACACATCCTCCTTGTGGAGGGTGTCAATGACTGTCTTCTGGACAACTGTCAAGTCAGCAGTCTTCCCCATGATTGTTTAACTGTAACCTATTGAACCAGACCGAGAGACCATTTAAATGCCCAGGTTAGGCTGAGTTAATTAGCTGATTCGAGTGTAACACCATGAGTCTACAATATTCAACTTCCACAATATTGTAATTTTCTGAGATACTAAATTTGGGGGTTTCAATAGCTGTAAGCCATAATCATCAAAATTAAAAGAAAGAAATGCATAAAATATATCTCTCTGTGTGTAATGAATCTATATCAAATATATGATTTTCACTTTTTGAATTGAATTACTGAAATAAATTAACTTTTTGACAATATTCTATTTTTTTTAGATGCCCCTGTATATTTAATAATTCTAAATTGAACCCCAACAGACGGATGGATTGGAGTGCACCGCATTGCGTTGCGTTGCACTGCCAGAAATGTCTCATGCTTCTTTCCTATTGCATTTTGGTGTATTAGGCAGCCCAATCAAATAAATGGGCTGCCTGAAAGGGTTAGTTCACCTTTTTGGAAAAAATGAAAACACCATACCTGTACAGCCCCCCCAGTCCCCGCCCCCGCTGTATTTACCTGTGGATGATTAGCTTTCACTGCCCATGCAGCTGGTGCAGAGGTCCAGGGATTTGAAAGTAGCGATATTCTTCTAGGATGGATCAGAGCGATTCTGCTGGCTACATGTTAAATTCCCTTCAGCAAAAAAGTTTTATCCCTATTGTGGGGTCACCAGTATGGTATTTGTATATTGAAATCATATCCCCTCTCAAGTGTCTCTTCTCCAGAGAGAATAAGTTCAGTGCTTGCAACCTTTCCTCATAACAAATATCCTCCAGACCCTTTATTAGCTTTGTTGCCCTTCTTTGTACTCGCTCCAGTTCCAGTACATCCTTCCTGAGGGCTGGTGTCCAGAACTGGACAGTATACTCCAGGTGCGGCCGGACCAGAGTCTTGTAGATCGGGAGAATTATCATTTTATCTCTGGAGTTGATCCCCTTTTTAATGCATGCCGATATTCTGTTTGCATGCCATTGCTGAGCCTATCATCTACTAGGACCCCCAAGTCCTTTTCCATCCTAGATCCCCCCAGAGGTTCTCCCCCAGTGTAAAGATTGCTTTCATATTTTTGCCACCCAAATGCATTACTTTACATTTTTCTACATTGAACCTCATTTGCCATGTAGTTGCCCACCCCATTCATTTGTTCAGATATTTTTGCAAGGTTTCCACATCCCGCGGAGAAGTTATTGCCCTGCTTAGCTTAGTATCGTCTGCAAATACAGAGATTGAACTGTTTATCCCATCCTCCAGGTCGTTTATGAACAAATTAAATAGGATTGGTCCCAGCACAGAACCCTGGGGGACCCCACTACCCACCCCTGACTATTCTGACTACTACCCATTTATCACCACCCTTTGAACTCGACCTTGTAGCCAGTTTTCAATCCATGTACTCACCCTATGGTCCATCGGACCTTATTTTGTACAGTAAATGTTTTTAGTAAACTGTCTCAAATGCTTTTGCAGAATCCAGATACACCACGTCTACGGGCCTTCCTTTATCTAGATGGCAGCTCACCTCCTCATAGAAGGTTAGTAGATTGGTTTGGCAAGAACAATTCTTCATGAATCCATGCTGATTACTGCTAATTATACCGTTGTCATTACTAAAATCTTGTATATAGTCCCTTTTCATTCCCTCCAAGAGTTTACATACTATTGATGTTAGGCTAACTGGTCTGTAATTTCCAGGGATGTATTTTGGGCCCTTTTTAAATAAAGGGTGCTGTTACCAGGGATGTGTGAAAGCAATATGTGTAAAATCCCCCACTGTCAGGCCGGTGTGACATCCGGACCTGGCAGCAAAAGGGTTAAAGGCTGGTTCATACCATAGGGTGAGTCTGAAGCGCATTTGAAGAGGCAAATTTTGGGCAGCTCATTAATATCAATGCAAAAAGTAGTACAGGCATTATTTTTAAAATTGTACTTCACCAAACCACATGGTGCTACGATACAATGCATTTTGGCAGCTATGAACACACTTGTGTTTGCTAGATGCATGGGGAATTAATAGCACCTGCATGCATCTGTAGAAGGCGGCCATTTCCATATGTTGCACGAAAACACATGCTTTTGCAAAAACTCCCACACCACACCAAGCCATTAATAGTTGATGGTCCTCTTTAGGCAGCTTTCACACTGATCCCCTGCAAAAATGAATTTTTGCCACAATTTTACAGTGATTTTACCGCATTTTCGGTGTGGTTTTTTAAAAGGAAATGTGACTCAAAAGCTGCACCAAAAACACATCGGGGGTTTGTTTTTACCAGGTTTTTGCCGCGTTTTCCATTGCTTTCAATTGGAAAGTACGTTTTTGGTGTGTTTTTTTTTGGCTCTTCAAACATGCTCTTAAAGTGATTGTAAGGGTTGTTTCATTTTTTTTTTTAAATAACAAACATATCATACTTACCTCCACTGTGCAGCTCGTTTTGCACAGAGTGGCCCCGAACCTCATCTTCTGGGGTCTCCCGGTGGCACTCGTGGCTCCTCCCTACATCAGATAACACCCTAGGAGAAGTGCTCTCCTGAGCGGATTACCTTGCGGATGCGCTCCCGAGTCCATCGATCGGCATCCATAGCCGTCGAATGTATGACTTGGCCCCGCCCCGGCACCTGTGTCATTGGATTTGATTGACAGCAGTGGGAGCCAATGACTGCGCTGCTATCAATCTATCCAATCAAGAGCTGAGAACCCCGGGCAGAGGACTAGCGCGTCTGCCAGGTCATGTTCGTTCCAGGGCTCAGGTAAGTAAAAGAGGGGGGGGGGCTGGGGGGCCGGTCACTGCCATGTATTTTTTCACCTTAACCACTTAAGGGCTGAGCCTCTTTTTGAGATTTGTCGTTTACAATTTAAAATGTTTTTTTTTGCTAGAAAATTACTTAGAACCCCCAAACATTATACATTTTTGATCCTAACACCCTTGAGAATAAAATGGCGGTTGTTGCAATATTGTCTGTCCCACCGTATTTGCGCAGCGGTCTTACAAGCGCACTTTTTTTGGAAAAAATACACTTTTTGGAATTAAAAAATAAGACAACAGTAAAGTGAGCCCAGTTTTTTTTTATATTGTGAAAGATAATGTTATGCTGAGTAAATTGATACCCAACATGTCACACTTCAAAATTGCGCCCGCTCGTGGAATGGTGACAAACTTTCACCCTTAAGAAATCTCCATAGAACAATTCTACAGGTTGCATATTTTGAGTTACAGAGAAGTTCTAGTGCTAAAGTTATTGCTCTTGCTCTACCAATCACGGTGATACCTCACATGTGTGGTTTGAACACCATTTTCATATGCAGGCGCTACTCATGTGTGCGTTCGCTTCTGCACGCAAGCTCGTCGGGATGGGGTGCGTTTAAAACATTTGTTTTTCTTATTTATTTAACTTTTTATTTTTTATTTTTACACTGTTCTTTAAAAAAAAAAAAGTGTCACTTTTATTCCTATTAAAAGGAATGTAAACATCCCTTGTAATAGAAAAAAAGCATGACAGGACCTCTTAAATATGAGATCTGGGTTTAAAAAGACCTCAAGTCTCATATTTACACTAAAATGCAATGAGAAAAAAAAAAAAACCTTGTAATTAAAAAAAATACAAATACATTTTTAAAAAATTACCCTTTAAGATCTATGGGCGCAAGTGACGTTTTGACGTTGCTTCCGCCCTGCATTGATATGGATACAGGTGGGGCCATCTTCCCATCACCCGTGTTACACATGTTACACAAGATGCCGATGGCCCTGGGAAGCGGCGGAGGGCACCGGAGTGCGGCGGGAGGGGGACCCCTCTCCTGCCAACGATAAAAGTGACCTGGCGGTGAATACACCGCAGAGACCACTTTTATCTTGAAGTGGACTGCCCACTAAAGAAGAGGATACCGGGGTTATGGCAGCTAGCTCTTCAAAGTACCAATGTATAACGACAGTGGGCGGTCCAGAAGTGGTTAATGCATAGGATACATTAAGGGGAAAAAACACGACGGTTTACAACCACCTTTAAGATGCTGTAAGCAGCATTTCCTTCACCACAATGGAAGCGCATTGCCCCAGTGTGAACGCATTTATTGATTTTAAAGGGAAGCATTTTTCTTGAGCTTTTCAGGCGTTTTTTTTAATAATTTTTTTTTTAACGCAAAAGCACTTGAAAAACTCCTCGGTGTGAAAGGGCCCTTAAAGTGAAAAGTCACTTTAATAAAACGCGTTATAAAAGCCGCACATATTTATCCCAGCGATAGAGCATATTGGAGGTCACTATTAATGTTTAATACGATTGTCCACCAGCAATGTGTCTCTACTAATGTGTCATTAATGATGCAATGAGAGCCCATTCTGCCATCCAGCCAGGTTTATTAGGGCTGAGATTGGCCCAGATTATGGGTGTGAAGAAGTAATGGGAATGAATGGGAATGAAGGATGGTGCTGGCCTTGCAGAAAGTCTTGTGTTTGCACATTGATACCCTGGAACACAAAATCTAAATGAAAAGTCAGAGTAACAATAAACATGGCGTGCTATCAGGGAGGATGTTTGTTATTGGAGATAGAGGATGAGGGATGGGGTGGGAGATAAGTCAGAGGAAATCACTGATAACAGGGGGTTAGGTCTATTTAGGCACAGGGACTAACACAATGGAGGCCATTAGAGAAGAAAAAAAAAAAAACTTTGCAATAGTTTCTAAAAGCACAACTTTTTGCATCTATTGCTCTATTTTTGGGGTTAATTTACTAAAGGCAACTAGACTGTTCACTCTACAAAGGAATTTTCCCTTAGCTTAGTAAATGAGGTGAAGCTCTGCTGGCTTCCATCATCCAATCATGTGCATGAAAAAAATACAGTTTTTAAAATGTATTTTCAATATCTTCCTTGCATGTGATTGAGTTCACCACATTCACTATGCTAAAGGAAATAGACACGTGCAATTCGTTTTGTTCCAAATTCATTTTTTAACAAATTTCAACAAATTCATTAATTCGAAAAAAAAAAAACAGAATTGACGAAAACCCGTTTAGCTAATTTTTCCAAATATTCATAACTTTGAGTATTCAAAAATTCATAAATTTGTAAATTGGGTTGCTGGTTCGAATTCCAACCACAACACTACCTGCCTGGAGTTTGCAGGTTCTTCCTGTGCCTGTGTGGGTTTCCTCCGGGTATTCCGGTTTCCTCCCACACTCCAAAGACATGCTGGTAGGTTGATTGGCTTCTGGCCAAATTGGCCCTAGTATATGAATGTGAGTTAGATTGTAAGCTCTTTGAGGGTAGGAACTGATGTGACTGTACAATGTATATGTAAAGCGCTGTGTATATTGACGGCGCCATATATGTACCTTAAATAATAATAACTTAACTATTACTAACTATTAAATTATAAGTATTGGAATTTCCTTTCAGATATGGCTGTTAGTGAACTGCTATCAAATTGTGAAAACAAATTTATCCAAAGTTAAAAATTATCCAAAATAACAAATGCCGTATCTAAACGAATGGAACGTAACAAATTATTAATAATAATTAATAATAATAAAAACATATTATTATTATTATTATTTATTATGAACTTGTTCCATTCCATTTGTTTAGATGCGGTATTCGTTATTTCAGATAATTTGTACCTTGGGATAAATTCATATTCGTTTTGTCCACTAACAGCCAAATTTGAAAGGAAATTCCAATTTAATAGTTAGATATTATTAGTTAGTTAGTTAGTTATTCTTTTGAATTTTTGGATTTTCCTTCTTATTTTCAGATTTTCTAATTTATGAATTTTCTAATTTACGATTTTATGAATTGCGATCATAATGAATGACCCAGAAAAAAAAAAACGAATGAAACGAAAATGGACACATTTTTAGGCAGTGCACATGTCTAAAGGAAAATTCCCTGTAAAAGAACAGACAATTTACATTTAGCATGTCATTATCTATCTATCTATCTATCTATCTATCTATCTATCTATCTATCTATCTATCTATCTATCTATCTATCTATCTTTCATTATTATTACACAGGATTTATACAATGACAACAGTTTGCGCAGAGCTCTACAATATAAAGGCAGACAGTACAGTTACAATACAATAAAATACAAGAGGATTAGGAGGGCAAGAGTTTACAATCTAATAGGGTGGGGCACGTGGTACAAAGGGTTATAACTGTGGGGGGTGAGCTAATGGAAGGGATAAAAGTTCAGTTAGTTGAAGGTGGGATAGGCTTCCCTGGAGAGATGAGTTTCACTCAGCCAGTCCAGGCCCGGGAAAGATCCTCATGTGGTTGTTATCTGCCCAGAAGCCTGGACTGACACCTGGCTCAGCCTCTCAGCAATCTACTGAGAGTCCGAGCTAGCCCCTCCTGCCCCCTCCACAGCTCAGTGCTCCAGTGAGCGTTGGAGGGGAGAGCAGAGAGCCGCTGACTGACAGTCACGGCTCTCTGCTCACAGCGGAGGGGAGAACTGAGCGATCAGCGTTGTTTGATCACTCATTTCTAACTGCAGAGCCAGTTGGGGACAGATGCATCATCGGATCAATGCTGCGTCCACCTAGGTAAGTATAAATGTTAATTTTTATTAAATCCTGGACCATCATGCACCCTATGTAAAATGTCAGTGCTTTATAAAAAAAAAAGATCCTAGGCACTTATTTATGTGTGGTGGGTAGTCATAGACATCCTAGGGTGCCATCCAAGATTTCCTCCGCATACCATTTTCAGTATCGAAAAGGCTGAAAAAAATTTCTTGGTCATTATACATGCTACGTAAATTGTTGGTGCTATATAAATACCTCTAATGAATAAATAAAAAAAAATATTACTATATTATAATATAATATATATATATATTAATATATTATAAAAAAATATAAAAATATTATATCAGCAGACTAGATCCCAGGCCATTTTAAAATTGGGTGTGTAGTCGTAGATGTCCCAGTGTGCCACCCAAGGTTTCCTCCACATACCAATTTCAGTAATTAAAAAAGTTGGACTATTTTAACAATTTCTTGGCCATCATACATGCTACATAAATTGGCAGCCCACTATAAGTGAGCCCACCCAAGATTTCCTCCACATACAATTTTGAGTATTGAGAAACTTGAACTACAGAATATTAACAATTTCTTGGTTATTATACATTCTACATAAATTGCTGGTGATATATAAATAATCTCTAATAAATACAAATTAAACAAACTCTCCAGTCTGGATCCTAGGCCATCACTTATGTGTGGTGGTTAGTCATAGACATTCCAGTGTGTCACCTAGGGTTTCCTGCGCATATATTTTTGAGTATTGTAAAGTATTGTAAAGTCAATTATACTTGCTACATAAATTGTTGGTGCCTAATAACTACCTCTAATAAATAATAATAAACAAAATTAACTCTACTGTTCAGAGCCCAGGCCATTATTCAGGTGTAGTGGGTAGTCATAGGCATCACAGTGTGCCACCCATGGTTTCCTCCACATTCCACTTTGAGTATCGAAAAGGTTTGACTATATTAACAATTTCTTGGTTATTATACATTCTACATAACATTTTGGTGATATATAAATAACCTCTAATAAATACAAATTAAATAAACTCTGCAGTCTAGATCCTAGGCCATAATTTATGCATGGTGGGTAGTCATAGACATTCCAATGTGTCACCCAGGGTTTCCTCTGCATATAATTTTGAGTATCCAAAAGTCATTATACTTGTTACATAAATTGTTGGTGCCTAATAACTACCTCTAATAAATAATAATAATAATAAAAAAAAAAGATAACTCTACTGTCCAGAGCCCAGGCCATTATTCAGGTGTGGTTGGTAGTCATAGGCATCCCAATGTGCCACCCTTGGTTTCCTCCACATTCCACTTTGATTATTGAAAAGGTTGGATTATATTAACAATTTCTGGGTCATTACATATGCTACATAAATTGCTGATTGCTATGCATAAATCCTGCAGTCTAGAGTCCAGGCCACTATTCAGGCGTGGTGGGTAGTCATGGACGTCCTAGTGTGCCACCCAAGATTTCCTCCACATACCATTTTGAGTATCGAAAATGTTAAACTATAGTAACAATTTCTTGGTCATTATACACGTTACATAAATTGTCATCAGTATATAAAAACCTATAATAAAAAAAGTATATCAATTCTACAGTCTAGAGCCCAGGCCACAATTCAGGTCTTAGACATCCCAGTGTGACACCCAAGGTTTCCTCTGCATACCATTTTAAGTATCAAAAACATTGGACTATATAAACAATTTCCTGGTCATTTAATGAATGAACTTATATTTTGGCCTTCTCTTCTAGGAAGGTATTACTGTACTTGATTAGGTTGGAGAGAGAAATGTGAAGACTGCGCTTTTTCTGTAGGAGGATTTGTGATAAGGATCTGTCGTTCATCTGGCTCTGAGGCCTCCTTATCTGAGATATGTTAGAAGAGGCAGCAGAGAGGTCATCCTGGGATACACCTCCTCTCCTGTACTTCCATTATCTCCTCATTTATTTTCCTTTGCCTTTCAAGCTGTTGCTTTAATTATTGCTGGTGTGAAAGGGGGAAGAGCTCTCACCACTGGCCATTTACACTTGAAACAACCTGGAGGGGGTGGGGGGGATATATGAAAAGAGGCTCCAGAATTATCCAGGGAATTCCGCTGATAAACAGCTGGGCGCAGGTCCTGCAAAATGACAATTATTGTATTCTTCTATTCAAACCATGCAATGCAGGGGAACCGGCTCTATAGGAATAATACCTTGATGTCTGTTACAGATAGAAGAGCGGGCCATAGAAAACAGAGAGGATTCTGGGAGAGGGAGACAGACTAGGAACCATAGAATGCTAGAAGGTGATAAGTGGAGATGGCCTGGAGCATGTGCGGCCGTCTGAAATTAATACAACTGGGTCATGGTGGGTCAAGGCTGCATTGACTATTGGAAAATCCTCGTTGGTAGTTCTATATTTGATAGACAGGCTCCATTCTTATCTTTTATGTAATCCAGAGCCTGGCTACCAGGATTTCCCTGGCTTCTTCTCCACTCTCTGCACTGGCTTCTTCTCCCTTCTCTGCCTTTCAGTTGTTTCCCCATTGTCCACAGGATATAATTAAAGCACATATAAATAAAATTAATTATATATATATATATATATATATATATATATATATATATATATATATATATATATATATATATATAAATATTTTTTTTTATATGTGCTTTAATTATATCCTGTGGACAATGGGGAGACAACTGAAAAGCAGAGAGTGGAGAGGAAGCCAGGGAAAAAAATACATAAAATATATATCTTTTTTTTTTTTTTTTTTTTAGCAGTCCTAGATGTAACAGTTGCATTGTTTTGTTTTCTTTTCTTTTTTAAGGTAATCTTGCAAATAACACAATTCCTGATCCTTCATGTCTACACTAATTTCTGCGTCGTATCTATGGGGCAACCACCATTGTTGTCACCCAACCCGGACTTCAAACATGTCTGCCTTTGTTCATTTCCATCATATGGTGGATTCATGGGATTAATAGTTTACACAATACATATAAGACCCTTTGTGGTGTGTTAACAAATTACTGTTTTTACTGTTTTTTGATGCTGCTCTCCTCCAGCCTTTTATAGCCGCTTCCCATCTACATGCCCTTACTGCAGCGTCATGCATCATTGTTCTGGCCTGGCTCCCTAATAGGGGACAACAGTGGTCTATGACTGCAATGCATGTTACCATGGCCACTCGTAGATTCCACCCAGGCCAGATGTTACCTCCGAACAATATATTCTAACAATTCGTATCTAAACTGCTGGACAAAAATGTAATATGTTTCTATAGCACCCTCCTAGGTAGGTGCTAGAAGAGAATATAGTTTTTGATCTCTCTGCTAACCAGGAAGATGGTCAGGTAAAACTTAGAGTGCTCTCTGCCTACCAAGGAGCGGGATCTATTGGTTAGGTCTGCTCATTGTGCTCAGGTGCAGCTCAGCTTGTCAGACTGTCCCACACTGGTCTAATAGGGGGGCATATTGGACAGCGGGAGGGGACCTGGAAAGTGAATGCACAGGCTTTGTTACAGTTGCGGCTATTGGAAGGGGAAAAGTGCTGCATTGCATGCTGGGATACTGTACAATATCTGACAAAAGTGAGTACACCCCTCACATTTTTGTAAATATTTTATTATATCTTTTCATTTGACAACACTGAAGAAATGACACTTTGCTACAATGTACTTTCAACCTGAAAGTCGCGCAACATACGATGCGACTGCCAGGCAACTTCCTGGCAATTTGCTGATGACTTGGTGCGACTTGAGTACTACTTTGATGCGACTTGATGCAACTTTAGCATAGGGAGGGGCTACAGTACAGGGAATGCCTGGGTGATCTTCCTGTAATGTCCGATCCAAATCACATCAATATAGATGAGGATCCGACTTGGAGGCAACTTCCATCAAAGTCTATGGGTACAAATTGAATAGAAGTCGCCTTAAACTAGTACAGGAACCCTTTCTAAAGTTGGAGCAACTTCAGTAGTGCTAACTAAGATGGCTCTCATTGATTAACATGGGATTTCACATGTCATGCAACTTGGAAAGTCAGATCCCAAGATGCGGCAGACTGGTGCACTCAGAATCTGGTTATGACTAAGGCCTTATAGGCTGAAACGCGTCAACTGACTTAATCTGCTTTTGTTTACTGTGGCTATTCAATAAAATGAAGACATTTTAAGAGCAACAACCGGAGTGCGGATCATTTTTTCTACAGCACTCAGAATCTGGTACAGCTGTTCATGGTAGCCAATCGGCTTCTAACTTCAGCTTGTTCAATTAAGCCTTGACAATAAACTGAAAGCTGATTGATTACCATGTAATAATAATAATAATAATAATAATAATGCACAGCTGCACCAGATTCTTATTGCACCAGTTTTAGTAAATATCCCCCACTGTTAAAGATGGTGAAAATACTGCGCCAACCTCAAAGCTAAGCCGCCAACACAACAATAAGACTAATTGTGAAACGATATGTGGAATAAATGTGTAGCGCTAAAAGTATATCTGGATCGCGATCACCTAATGATGGTGATAATCTCCCCCACTGTGTTTACAAAATGTGCAGGATCTTGCTTGAAGATGGTGGCGTCAGAACAAATTTCTTAGTGTTGTTTCCAAGTGTTGAAAAAAATACATTAAAAAGGCATACGTGTTTCCGGTGCATTTTCTCAGTGCCTGACTCCCAGCATGCACCTGTGAAACATGGACATATGACTCAAAAACGCACCAAAAATAGGACCACAGTGCATTTTCAATGCTGTTCTTCCAGCTCTGTTCGCACTTTAGTGCATTGGAATTGTAAACAGAATCATGCGATTCTGCGCACGATTCCAGAATCGCAGCAAAAACGTGCTACCTGGTGCAATTTTGCCACGATTGTCATGTGTGAAAATAGCAGTAAAACACACAATGCCAAACTCGTCAAGCTTAGTGCCAAAATGTGGTACATAAGCTTCTTTGGCATGTTTTTGGAGCGGAAGGAGGCCCATTCAATATGGATAGTGCCACTAAAAACAACACAAAAACGTACAAAAAAAAAAAGCATGAAAAACGCAAAGAGGCAGCGTCGCTCAGGTGTGAATAGGACCTTTCAATGGAGAGATGCTTTTTTGGTGTGGTTTTAAAAATATCACTTTAAATGTTGGCCAAGTAGGGTGAAAATCATCTGTATGCCAAAAGGCAAGGTCCACCGCTGCCCCCCCAATAGGTAGACCCCTGCTTCCCCTATAAAAGCACTACATGAAACCAAAAAGGAAAAAAAAAAAACAAGAATTCAAAAATATACATACAATATATTGCATGCTAGTCGCATATCGAACCTGAAGAGTTTACTAAACTTCTGAAAATTCTCGTACACCCGAATAAAAAATCAGGTAGTGATGCCATGTGTTGTAGGGTTTTGTATTGTATTTTTGGACGACATATGTACTGATTAGAAAATTGTATAGTCTGGTATCGTACAAGAATAATTTCCGTGCTTGTCCGATTGGATAATATCGGATGAACTGTTGTAATCGTCTATCGAAAGCTCTGCACTAACGATCCGATTATTGCACGATTGCTCTGAAAGCGGTATTTGTTGTACAATTTTCGGATCGTGTGTACGGGCCATAATACCCCAACATCTGTAATAACCCAACATCTGCCCAGAATGCATAGGTGAAGGTGAAGTTATAGGGCTTCTAACAAGATCCCGAAAACGCTGTAGATCCAAAATCTTGCAAGAAGATGCTCCAGCACTGTGTAGGCTACATGGGTTACACTTATACCCCAAAATAAATCCCTCCCCCCACAAAAAACAAAGGCCTTGTGCATTCCGGGACAAGACTCTGTTTCCATGAGCTATTTACTTTTTTTTTTTTTTAAATCTGATTTTTATTCAAGTTTATAATCAAACAGAACACAGCACACATACATCCCATGTACAGATTAGAAATCAAGTCCGACCCGGAAAAGAAGAAAATTGACGCAGGGTCGGCATGACTAGGGGAGGAACAGGTCCGGGGAAGGGTTAACAAATAAGTAGTTTGTGGGGGGGAGGGGGGGGGGTAGGGGCGTCTCTTACCTGATTGGTGTATTTGGGGGCTGTGGTCTGGGTGGAGGCGCAGGGGGTGTAGTCCGTGCTAGGGATTATGGGTAATCCTTCTGGAAAATCTTGGTGGATTGAAGAGTTCCCTCCCTCCCGCCCTATATTTGGGTTGAGGGGTAAGCTGGGGGGTTTGATTCTGATGCTTCCTGTTCAAGACCTGGAAAATAAAACCTAAAAAAAAAGCTACATTTAAAAAAAAAAAATTAAAATAATAATAATAATAATAAAACAAAATAAAAATCATAAAAAAAATAACTTTTACTATTTCCTCTTTCTCACAGCAGCTGGCGGGTCAGGGGATCTTTGGGGGGGATCAAGGATTAAACAGATTGGAGAAGAATTGGGGGCCCATCTAGGGTATGGTGCTCCCACATGGTTGGTTGTTGGTGGTTCTCCCAGGAGCTAGGTCTCCTGGGGGAAAGTCAAAATGTGGAAATCGCAACGTCTTCGAGCCGGATGGGGCACGGCTGAGTACATGGTCAGTAATAACAAGCAAAAATGGGATTTAAGGACACCCAAAGACCCCCTCCTGGTTAAAATTGTTTTTTGGTTTATTAATTGTTTAATAAAGGGCTGTTGTGGCCGTTGTCACCCATGTCACGTAGTGTTGTGTTTTATTATTAGTTCATAGGACCGAAAGTTGATGAATCCTATAGTCATGATACAGACAGTCTAATAAACATGACTTTCAGAAGAGTAATGGGAAAAAAAAAAACCATTTATATAATTATTATTATTTAAGGTACTTATATAGAGTCATCAATTTACATAGCGCTTTACATACAATTGCACCAAATTCAGCCCTCCCTGTCAAAATTCTCTCCTGAGGTTTATCTATCTCCTCCTAACTTAGTGTACAGTCCAAAATATCCAATCATCTCTTCCATATATTCTCAAATTTCCCTGGGCAGCCTCTATGTAAAAAAATATATTTTTCTTTAATTTAGTTATTAATAATTATTATTATTTAATTTAATTATTATCTATTTATTTTATCATCACGTGTTGCATGTCTTACCCCTTTTTGCATCCCCCCCCTTCCTGCTGAAGTGCCACCCTCTTCCTCGCCCAAGTCCTGGCCTTGGGCTGCAGCTTATTGGTCAGTGTGTACAGAAAGCTGTTACAAGTCAAAAGCTTTCAATGAACTTCAACTCATTTTCTTGAAGTTGTTTAATCTTTTAGCTGACTTTTGATCCTCTATGACTGTGATAGAAAATACAGTCTTAAAACATTTAAAAAAAAGTGTAAAGATATAAACTTACACTCAAGCACTTAACCACTTGCCGACCGGCGCACTCTGATATACGTCGGCACAATGTCAGCGGTGGGCAAATGGGCTTACCTGTATGTCCCCTTTAAGAGCCAGGGATAGCAGGCGCACGCGCTTGTGCCCAGCATGTACAGCGGGACTGTGCCTGTGGGACCGGCTGACTTGATGTCCGCCGGTCTCCTGGCGATCGTGTGATGCAGCCTCAGAAGGTGAAGTTCATTGGTGCCATACCACTGGCTCCTCCAAGTGGCATTGGCTCAGAAGTGTGTAGGAACCATCAAACAAGTAAGTCAGCCACAGCTTAAGGATCCCCTAGCCATATCTGGAGGAACCCTGGTTGAGAATGGCTGCCCTAAGGTATTGAGGTTTAAAAAGGCCTGGATTCTTTCCTAAATGTACATAATATAATTGGGTATTAACATTTATAGGTAAAGTTTATCCAGGGAATATCTGATTGCCTCTCTGGGATCAGGGAGGAATTTTCCCCCCTGCAGTAGCAAAGTGGCTCATGCTTTGCTAGGGTTTTTTTGCCTTCCTCTGGATCAACTGTGGGTGAAGGATTGTGTATATGGGTATGTATGATTTTTTTTTCTCTTTTATTGATTGAACTGGATGGATTTGTGTCTTTTCCCAACCTGACTAACTATGTAACAATGTAGTTTTAACATTTTTACAAATTGTATTATTTCTTTTATAATAATTTTTTTGTTTTACACTGTATCTTTTTTTCATCACTTTTATTACTATGACAAGGGATGAACAACATACCTTGCGATAGCATGGGATGTGATGGGTCTTCTTTATACAGAGATCTATTAAACTCCAGATCTCTCCTCTGCCCTCCAAAGCATCTGATCCAATCAAGATCGGTTTAATCGGATGCTTGTACAAGCTGGTAACGGTTGTTAATATAAGACCGAAATCAGAAGTGACAAAATCCTCCTCGCTCCCAGTTTCTGAGATCACACAGTGGGAGGAACTATGTCCATTCCTTTCCTTGTGAGAGAGGGAACCTGGTAAAGGAGGTGGTGGCGGGAGGGGACCCCATTCCGCCACCTGTAGAAGTAATCCAGTGGCTCTTTAGCCACTTGGATTACTTTTACCACCTTCAGAATCGCCAGCTGAAAAAAGTTATCTCTCACTACAGAAGTGACCAAGATATATCACCCTTCCAGTCCAGGACGGGAAGTGGTTAAACACGTGTACAAAGAACGCAAAAATGACTCTGGCAGTGCCAAAGGTTAACCCACCAGAGCCTGAGCTATTACAGTGATGGCCATGATTTTCTGGGTGCCGCACCCAGTAGCTGTACTTCTGCATAGTAACCAAACAGGGGCACTCGCTCAGCACTACCACTATTTGCGACGTCACCGCCCTTTCTTTCCTCCTCGTCCAATCAGGGAACACCTTGCATTCTTTGAGAAAAATACAAGAAGTTCTCTAAATGGTGGCTGTGCTGAGTAAGCGACCCCCGGTGGTTACTATGCAGAAGGGCAGCTGCTCAACGGGGCACCTGGAAGACCATGGACATCACTGCGGTAGCACCGACTGCTACGGTAATTTGCAGCTTAAACAGGGTTTTTTCAGGTTTGAGTTTTGAGTAATGCATATTTAGATTGTTCCAAGCTGGCCCAATGTAAGTATCATTATTATTATTATTATTATTATTATACAGGATTTATATAACGCCAACAATTTTCTCAGCGCCTTACAACATGAAGGCAGACAGTGCAGCTAAAATATAATTACATACAGGAGGAATCAGAGGGGTCCCAAATATTTCATTCCTGGAGTTCAGCTTTATATATCTAAGACAAAAATCATCCTTTTTTATTTTTTTTAGATAGCTACTGTATAATATCTTATAAATATAATATATATAATATAAATATAAATATAAATATCATATACTATATGTAATATAAATATAATATAAAGATCTTATAATTTATGTAATATAAATATAATATACTGTAAACATCATATAATATATATATATATAATATAAATATCATATAATATATATAATATAAATATCATATAATATATGTAATATAAATATCATATAATGTATGTAATATAAATATCATATAATTTATGTTGTAAAGCCTAAGTCCTGTATAAAAATAATAATAATATATAATATAAATATCTTATAATATATGTAATATAAATATAATATAATGTAATATAAATATTGAAATACAAAAATCTACCTACCTATCTATCTATGAATAAATAGAAGAATATTTCTCATTATTCAATCTAAGCAACATTTCCAGGGACCAATCTTTTAAACCTGGGAAATGAAGGACAGCTGGCAATATATGGACCATTACCCAAGAAATGCAAAAATAAAATAGATGTACACTGAACCGACTGATAGGAAGACCCCCTTATCTATCCTAGAGGGAGAGAGTCCCCTAAGGAGTGGGGGAGGGGTAGAGGGCTATACAAAGAGATAATGAGAAAGGGTGGGCTCCGCATCCAGATTTAATATGGATAAGGTAATGGGGGGACACAGCAACAATGGGAGCAGCCAGAGGGATGGGGATGGGATAGGGGTAGAGATCAGAATCTGGCCTATATAGTCAGGAATAGCAAGACCAGGCAGACTATCACACAACCCAGCAGAGCATTGCACCTTTGTTCAGTCTCTGCAAATGTTTGCTTGATTTAACCCTTCCTGTGCCAAATGCTATGACATTTGCTAAGATTGTTTTCAATCCTTTCCTTTAGGCCATATTACCACGTGAGCATGGCAAGTATTTCAAGCATTAACATGCGATGGGGTAAGACAGCCAATTATGGGAATGCGCCACCAACACACCACGAAGCTGATTTTAACACCATAACACACAGATGGTTCAGATCTGTGCAGGGGTGGACTGACAACTCATGGAGTCCCCGGGCAATAGATTATGGGGCCCCCAGGCAATCAGAGATTTTGAGGCCACACAGTATACACATACATGTACACACAGTATAAGCAGACATGTTTCTATTGGCTGAGAAGGTACTGGAGAGGTGGGGCAGCTATAATCTCAGGATTTTTAGACCAAAAGGATGTTGGTAAGGGACATTTCAGCGACAGATGTAAAAAAAAAAACACAGATTTTTTCATACTGTCCTTGGTTTTACTGAGGCTGGCAACCCTGGTGGGGCCCCCTAGTGGCCCAGGGCCCTCGGGCAGTGCCTGAGGGGGCGAATGGTCAGTCCGCCCCTGGATCTGTTGCATTGTGCACTGGCTAAAAATGTTTAGGTGCCATTTAAAATGAATAGCACCACACAGCACATAGTTTTGCATGTTACTGTGCATTGCAGTGGTTCAGGGTAAAATATACATTACTGCAATGCGGTGATAGGAAGATCTAACCATCATGAATTCTGCTGCTGGACTCATCTATCTTACTCACCTATCTCCCTCTCCGAAATTCCTCCATTGGCTCAATGAATAAAATTGAAAATACTAACAACATGTAGCACCCTCCTAGTTAGTGTAGGTTGCTATGTAAGTTTAGTGTGGTTCCTCTATAACCAGTGGAGCAGAAGTTGATTGTTCTAGTCTTCTCAGTGTTACACAGGCTGCGGGTGTGATTGCTTCCCTCGGCATTCTGGAAGATTCTAGCATTACAGTGGGAGGAGGAATTAGAGAGCAGCTTGAATATTTATGGGAACCCAGCCAATCCCTGGAGATGTGTATCCAGAAGGTAGTTGGAGAGCCCATAAATAGCCTGAAGCTTACAGCAGTGTGTCTTGGATCTTGGGTTAGCTGTACCAAAGAGAGTCCCCTGTCTGGGCAGTATGTTCAGACACTGCTGTGAGATATAATCAAGGTCTCAGCCATAGCTTGGGCTGGGAGGCCTATTACCTAAAGTCTGGGGTTTCCTTTTTTTTGCTTTGGTCTAGAGGCACACTCTGGAACAGTGGTGCCCAATCAGTGGGCCGTGAACCACTGATGGTCTACGAGAAATTTTGGTGGTCCCCAGGGGTTCTGCCACAAATCAATATTGTGGTGGATGTTGTTTCCAGTGCGGTTCTCAATGCGCACAGAGATCCGAGAATTGTGTGTACAAAGCAGCAGTGTGATCCAGGGGGAGGGGGGCAGAGAGCCAGAGCATTGTGTGTCTAAGGCAGCAGGGTGATCCAGGAGGAGGGGAGCAGAGAGCTGGAACATTGTGTGTATAAGTCAGAAGTGTGATCCAGGAGGAGGGGGCAGAGAGCCGGAGCATTGTGTGTATAAAGCAGTGTGATCCGAGGGAGGGGGCAGAGATCCGCAGTACTGAGTGTAGAAGGCAGCAGTGTGATCCAGGGGAAAGGGGGCAGAGATCCGGAGCATTGAGTGTATAAGGCAGCAGGGCTATCTGGGGGGACGGGGCAGAGATTCGGAGCATTGTGTGTATAAGGCAGCAGTGTGATCCAGGGGGATGGGGACAGAGGGCTGGAACATTGCCTGTATAAGGCAGCAGTGTGATCCAGGGGGATGGGGACAGAGGGCTGGAACATTGCCTGTATAAGGCAGCAGTGTGATCCAGGTGGAGAGGGGAAGAGAGCCAGAGTATTGTGTGTATAAGTCAGTAGTGTGATCCAGGGGAGAAGGGGGGGGAGGGCAGGGAGCCAGAACATTGTACTTATAAGTCAGCAGTGTGATCCAGGGGGAGGGGGGCAGAGAGAGCCAGAGCATTGTGTGTATAAGGCAGCAGTGTGATCCAGGCAGGGGGAGAGGGGCAGAGATCTAAAGCATTTTGTTTATAAGTCAGCAATTTGATCCAGGAGGAGGGGGGGCAGGGAGCCGGAGCATTGTGTGTGTATAAGGCAGCAGTGTGATCCAGGGAGAGGGTTGATGGTATCTGGAGTGTGCTTCTCCCTCACTAAGAGGTGCCCAGAACATATCAGAAGGTGGCAGATAATGACATGGAGGCCTGTAAGTAGTGACCTATGTCCTGTACCCCAGAGACTGTACGTAGTTTACACAGGAGCAGGTCTAAGCATTTCTCCTATTTTTTTGGGATAGAGTAAGGGAGGGTTATAACGCACGGGCTTTATGTTTTGGGCAAATTGCCTTAAAAAATGCTACTAGTCCATTGCTGTGCATTAGCAGCCAATCAAAAGGACTTGCTTTGCGTTGTGCCATGTTCCCATGACTATTGTCTGCAGGATCTATGCTGTTCCTGAAGCTGCAGATCTTTTCCCTTCTAGTCCTCCTGTTATGGAATGTGACCTGGTACAACATGGGACATGGGTCTGCATCCAGCGTATCTGTCTGACATCCTACAGGCAAGAATAACTTTTATGAGCCCGCCAGATGGCTGCGTGAAATTTCTATCAAGCGTTATAACCATATGCTGGAGAGCGTCAATTACTAGCATCAGTTACACACAGCAACAGGACAATGGTAAAGTAGAACTTCTACCTAACCTTTAGTCTTGCTCAGTTGTACTGACTCCTCTGCTGCACTAAAATTGCTTACTCTGATTTCACTGCACACTGAGGGCTTCTCACACTATGCATTACAAGCTGCAGCAGGTAAGTCACAGATTGCCTCATTTCCTGGCTGGAGGTCATCCAACATCATCTAGACTTTTCCTCCCTAGCCTGACTGTCCCTGCCCTACCCTTTTCATTCATTAGACTTTAGTTTTCTTTTTTATTAAATGACCGCTCATTATTACATGTGTGTGTTACCCGTGTGCAGCCAGGTGCTGGGCTACAGCAATATGGAGAAGGAGACATTGCCCTTTATTCTGAGATACTGATGTTATGCTGCACCATCTTCCTGAAGCCAACGGGGCGAGAGCTAAGGTCAAGCAAGCCCATAGACTTCTATGCAGAAAAGTGCCCCGGACTTTGCAATTTTTGTGAGGAAATGCCTTGGGTGGGGCAACGCGCTGACGTCATTGTGTTCTCTGGTTTCCAGAAGTACAGGTCGCTTATGTTTTGCCTGCTCGCGAGGGTGTTAAAAATATGTTTTTGCTGCTGCATTGATGTAAGTGCAACCTTACTTTTTAATAAAATTCACCCTTAAAGCGGAGGTCCGCCCTAAAGTGGACCTTCCGCTTATTGGAATCCCCCCCCCCTCTGGCGCCACAATTGGCACCTTTCAGGGGGAGGGGGGTGCAGGTACCTGTACAGTACAGGTATCTGCACCCACCTACGGCATAGCTATATGCGGAAAGGGGCGTAGATTCTACAGAATCTACACCCCTTTCCGAAAGTCCCCCGCTGCCTGCTAGGAAACACACAGATCCCAGAGGCAGCGGGACCATCCTTATTGCGCAGCGCGACTCGCGCATGCGCAGTAGGGAACCGGGAAATGAAGCCGAAAGGCTCCACTTCCTGATTCCCATACCCAAGATGGCAGCGGCAGCACCCGAGAGACGATCGAGAGAACGGCTTCGGGTGCCGACATCGCGGGCGCGCTGGGCGGGTAAGTGTCATTATTTTAAAAGTCAGCAGCTGCAGTATTTGTAGCTGCTGGCTTTTAAAAAAAAAAAACGGCGGAACTCCCGGCGGACTCCCGCTTTAAGATTTTACACTATATGGAGCACTTTTGTCTTGGGGATGAAATTATAGAGGCATTATCTGGATGATCTTTGGCACTGAGGGGATCCTTAGGGGCGGCATTGAAAGGCCCTGGCTGGGCGTTTAGCCCAGGGGCGGACTGACAACTCATGGGGCCACCGGGCAATAGGAGATTATAGGGCCCGCGGGCAATAGGAGAAGATTATGAGGCCCCAGGGCAATAGATATTGGGCCACACAGTGCACACACACATACAGTATACACACACAGACACACAACATACACACACAGAATACACATACACACACTGAAAAGGTACTGGAGAGGCGGCACAGCTATAATTTTGGGATTTTTTTCAAAACACAGATTTTTATATACTGTCCCTGGTTTTATTGAGGCTGGCAACCCTGATGGAGCCCCTTAGTAGCATGGGGCCCCTCGGGCAGTGCCCGAGAGCCCCAATGGTCAGTCCGTCCTTGGTTTAGCCACAAGTGTTGTTGACCTTCCATCATAGAAGGTCCCTTTGAGCTGGTAAGTGGGCATTTTTACCATACACAGGTGGTGGGGATCCAGTCAAGATCTCACACTTGGATGGTGATTACATTTTTTGATATCCTGGTCACATATGAAGAGGACTTCACTTTATTTTATTTCATTTTATGGTTCACATTTTTCACAAGCATTTTTACTGGACTTTATTTTCCTCACAGTATTTTCACTGGACTTTATTTACTTTTTGCATTTAATTTGTGCACTGTATTTATATGTTGTGTTTATATTGATTTCATTTATAGCTTCACTCTTTACGATTTGATTTTCTATGCAGAGAAGCCTGGGAGTTGTAGTTTGAGATGGCAATCATATATTGGCTGCACTATAATGCCCTGTACACGGTTGGACTTTCCGACGGAAAATGTGCGATCGGATCATGTTGTCGGAAAATCCAATCGTGTGTGGGCTCCATCGGACTTTTTCCATCGGAATTTCCGACACACAAAATTTGAGAGCTGGATCTAAAATTTCCCGACAACAAAATCCGATCGTTTAAATTCTGATTGTGTGTAGACAATTCCGATGGACAAAGTGCCACGCATGCTCAATAAATTAACAGATGAAAGCTATTGGCTACTGGCTTCTTTATAGTCCCGTCGTACGTGTTCTACGTCACCTCATTCTGAACGATTGGATTTTCGGACAACTTTGTACGACTGTGTGTATGCAAGACAAGTTTGGGTAAAAATCCGTCAGAAAAAAATTTGACGGATTTTGTCGTCGGAATGTCCGACCGTGTGTACAGGGCATAATGGTTACACAGTGGAGTGCTCTTGGGGCCCAGAAGAGAGGGAGAGCAGGGGAGATTTCAGCCTGAAACTGAGTGTGAGGACACCCACTGCCCACATCACAGATCCTACACTGTGGCCACAGAGAGGCTGGAGTGCCCACTCACCCTTTGCTTCCCACCGCTGATCACTGGAGGCTTTCAGGACGAGATTGAAGGGGCCATCTTCTACAGCCAGCTTCCACAGCAGTATCCCAGGTACTGGTGAGAGGGCTCTCTGCCCATTGTTGATACTGCTAGGAGAGACTGACTGAGAGCAGGACACCAAGTGTACCTACCCAATCCATACCACACCCATACTGCACCCTATACTGCGCTAATTCCAAACCTATACCAACCCTATACCGTATTACACTTAACCTTTACCGCAGCTGAGCCACATCTACTGTGCACCTGTGCGAGCCTATACCATACCTATACTGCACCTATACTGCAGGCAGATGTTAGGTACACCAACAATCTCTGAAAAGGACCCCAATGATAGCCAGCAGAAGAACATCGCAAAGGACTGCCCCTCCTGTAATAATTATTCCACAAGCTCCATTTTATTCCCCTGCCCCCTCCGCTACCATCCTCCTTTTCTTTTGGATAGTGTATACCCAGTCAGTCTAGGACTAGTATTGCCACCATAAATGCGCTCTGGCAGTATAGTTCCAGCGCTTAGTAGATTCAACTTTACTACAGCTCGCTGCTGCACTTGAGGCTGGTATAAGGGGCTAGCAAGGCGCTACTTGGGGGGTGGCCTTGCTACTGGTAATGCTGACCCGGGTGGCAAATATCATCTTATGCCTAGTCCTTACTGTTAATCGCTTTGTATGCCAGGTTGTGTTATTACCATCGTTAATCCATTTTATACTTGTCTAGTTCCTGACCATATTGGGTGACAATATATTAAGCTTGCCTTTTCCACCTGGTTTGGTGCCCGTTTTCTTTGATATAGCTCTACTGCTGGGTACTAAATATTACCTTCAGTGATTTCCTGTGATCTTGTATGTTTGAACACTCAACCTGGTGTGGGGCTGAGGTTCTTAAGAAGGTTGAGACAAAGAGCAGATGGCCCATCCTATCCTATGGCTCCTATGGTGGTAGCTGCAAATACAAGCCGCCTAGGAATGCCAACTTCTCCAGCCTGACATCCACTCATCAAGGCATTTGATATTTGCATAACCCTTCTCAGTGAGCCAGCCCACTGCTTGCATCAGGACTAAGGGCTCTTTAGAGGAGTACTGAGGCAGGATTTTGTGATATTTTCAGGAAGCTATGTACAGCACCTTGCTGACCCCTTCTACCAGCCAGGTCCTGCCTGCATTGCATAGAGAAGCACAGAGACCCAGTGGTGCTTTTACTAGGTCCAGGGCTTTGTTTTTCAGTGGGAACACAGGATAAAGCACTTCTGGAATCTTCAGCACTGAATGTATTTAATGGTAAGGGGTGCTGAGGTGTGCTGGAGAGTCTATTAATGCTGGCTGCTGGGGGATGTATTGTTGTGTGGTGGTCTATTGTTGCTGGTGGTGGATCTATTGTTACTTAGGGGTCAATAGTTGCTGTAAGAGATCTACTGTTGAGAGAGGGGGCCTATTGTTGTCAGCTGCTGGAGAGTCTATTGATGCTGGCTGCTGGGAGATCGATCTTTTGCTGCTGTTGGGGTGGTATTTTGTTGTTGGGGTCTATTGTTTCTGGGCAAATCTATTGTTGCTGGGGGGGGGGGGGTCTATTGTTGCTGGCTGCGGAGGATCAATTTGACTACTTTTCTTGTAATCCCTAAGAAATTCCATACAAATGACTTATCACCACTACTGGGAGGTGGGTAGGGGGTGGAACCACGTAAGGGTGCTCGGAGGTGTGTAGGTGGTGGAGAAAAGAAGTAACTCAGAAGGGGTTGTTCCTGCACCTATTCTCTGAGAAAAAAAAAGCCATGACTAGGTCTAAAAAGTGTAGCTGCCATAACCCTTTGTAGGGCGGCCTTAACTTATTGGGCTTACCGGTTACCTCCGCATGGCTTGTTCTTCCACGTCTAGGGGTTCCCAGGGTTGATATCCAACAACTTGAATGCTGACAACAGAGGGCACGGGTGAAGAACTCAGGCACCTTGAACTGCAGACATAACAAAGTCTCTAGTGCCACCCAGAGAGTAGCCACTCGTGGCTGGGCGCTTCAAGGTTGAACAAATCTCTAGCCAGAGATTATGGCAGTCAGCACTTTGATTCAGAACCCTTAAAATCTCTGACCTTGAACAAGATGTAACCGAAAGTGAACAGGAACCCTTTTCCTCAGTACCTGGAACGTTCTCTGTCTACTTGACAGCACTGAAAAAGCGTGGATTCGTCAATGTCCCTCCCAACTCAGCAACCAGGCACCTCTCAGGATGCTAGCCCGTTGGCCCTCCTCCGAAGAGTCCTCCCCCGATCACTTACACGAGCTGCGGTGCCCCTCCAAGCCGAGAGCACACCCGGACAACTTGAATCCTCCCTCAGTTACTGCGCCTCGGACCAACCGGTTCCAAGACTCGGGAACAAACGGATCCCTACCCCAGACCAGGCGGGTCTACTGGGGGTAACCAACAGAAGCATGTTGCAGGATGTCGAACACCCCGTGACCGGGTCCCCTCGCGGTGCTACCCCGGTCCAGGAAACAGGAACAGACCACTCAAGCCTCACAAACTCCTACTGAACACGTGACTTCAACATCTTAAGTACCCCTTCCCCAAACTCCTCAGCGGGGCCCGGCACACCCACTGATTGGTTCCGAGGTTCCACTGATTGGTTCCGAGGAAGCTGATACCCAAAATGTCTAACCGGGCCTGGTTCTGGTCTGTCATGTGCCCTTCACTGTTTACATGACCAGGCAGAACTTCTAACACAGCCCAGCCAAACTGATGTCAAAGTCAACCTACATAATTAACCCTCATACTGTTACTTATACTGTTCTGAGGCAAAAACTAAATTTACACGTGAATGACACTTTGTCCAAAATGTCATCTGTTACAAAAGTATGTAATATAAACATAAAGATTTTATATAAAAGTCTGATTAGCATGTTGGTGAGAAGGGAAAAGAGAAAACAGGGAAAACTAAATATAAGCAGATAAGCTTCAGCTTTACTGAACAACATTTTCAGATTGAATTCAACTGTCTTGAATTTGGGCAAATAAATGTATTTTATACACTTTTCTAGTTCAACGATTGAACAAAAAAAATGAATCTCTTAAAGTGACACTAAGCTAAAAATGTTTTTTTTACCTTAATGCATTCCTTACATTAGGGTAAAAAACATTTTATATTTCTCTGTCCCCTCCCTTCCCTGTATGAAGGGGAAGAGAGGGGAAAAGAGACTCGGGTCTGTGCATGGAGCATCTCTTCTCCCCTCTCTTGCTTTTGATTCAAGGCCTTGAAGAGCAGCAGGAGTCATTGGCTCCTGCTGCTGTCAATTAAATGCAGTGAGGAAGAAGAGGGGGGCAGGGCTAAGCCCAGCTTTGTGTATCTATAGAGCACGGCTCCATAGACACACAGCTTGGGAGCGAGCAGACACTGTGTGCCCTCATAGTAAATGGCTTGCTATGGGGACACACAAAGAAGAGGAGGAGCCAAGATCACCGCCAGGGGACCTGGGAAGAGGAGGATCAGGACCGCTCTGTGCAATACCACTGCAATACCACTGCAATACCACTGCACAGAGCAGGTGAGTATAACATGTTGGTTAAATTTTAAAAACTTTTTTTACCTTTAGTAACACTTTATTTTTTCTGGCTGACAGCCCATCGTCCAATCGTGTTGCTGTGACCTGATTCGATTGTAAGCGCCTATGAGCCAGGCCCTCCTAACCAGTGCTGGGACAAGGTCATCTAGAGCCCCGGGGCGAACATGCCAAAACTGTGCCCCCTCAAAATGTATGAGTGTTATGTGTCAGCACTAATCTGCATGCATATTCCCTAAGCATACATTTCTCCTCCTCCCAGTGCAACCCCCCCCCCCCCCGCTGAAACTTCCCCTCTCAGCACAAATCTTTGCTCCTCCACCTAAACTACCCCCCCACAATCATCTACCCCTAAATTGTCCCCTTTTAGTACACATCTTGTCCCTCCCACATCAAATCCCCCCTCCCAGCACAAATTCCGCTCCTAGAACAAATCTTCTTCCCCTACATCCCCCTTTAGAAACAAATTCCCCTAAATCAACACTCTTAGCACCCCCCCCCCCAAATTTCCCAACCTAGAACAATACTTACGCCCTGCCGCCCCCAAAATTCCCCCTTCTAACACAAATACCCTCCCTCCAATCTCCTTGTGGGATCCCCCCCCACCTCACATGATACCACAGTGCCCAGGGCAGCCGCCCCTCCTGCCCCCCCCTTGTCCCAGCCCTGCTCCTAACCTTCTTGTATTGAATTGTAATGTAACTGTATCACCTCCTTTATTTTGTAAAGCGCAGGGCAAACTGTTGGCACTCTATAAATCCTGCATAATAATGATAAGTGGGGCACATTACCCAAACTGGGAGTCAACCTGCACAGGACCATCTATGGTAAGTGAATGTACTCAATATGTCTGTTGCCTGTTGGGTGAACAATATGGAAGAAAGGCCTTGACCAAACTGTTTGTCCTGGAGGATTCTGGGTAAGTAATCAGAAGAAAGACATTAAAAATGTGCCAAAATGTACCTAACAAGACAGAAAATCTGAAGCCACCCTAAATAAAGGAGCCAGAATCAGAGTCCCCTCTATTAACCCCTAGATGTCCATCTTGCCCTTGCTGCCCCCGTGTTCCATTAACCTTTCTCTTGCCCGGCTCACACAGGTTCTGCTCCATTAACCCTTCTCTCTCTCGCTCCTTCGTACACTTCATTAAGCAGCTCGTTAAAGCATGGATATTAATTAGCAGAAAGGAGGGGGGACTCCATCTCTGCAGCTCTAATTAAACGGAGCAGGCGGGTAATTAGGAGCTAATTATCCAAAGATAAATGGAGGCAATCCTTTCCTCTATAGCTCCATCCAGAGCTGGCTCTGTATCTGGATCTCCTGGCTCAATCCCTGGGCCCGCATTATACCATCTTAGTTCTTTTCTTTACCGTTGTCAATTTGCCAGCGTGTTCATTTTTATTTTATTTTCACTTTTTACTTTATTTTATTCATTGAATTATCTAAGGATGTCAGATAAGGAAAAGCAAATAAACCACATTTAAATGAAAAGTGGGGGTATTGATATGGAAGCCCCTAAAGCTGGTAGCAAGGGGCACAGGGTCGTGCCAGCTGAATAGACACTGCTTGCAATGTTATGGATTTGCGCAGTGGTGCCATTGATGATCAGTCCCACTTGTATAAGCACCATACAGAGTAATGGTTGGAGCTTCTACTGATAAAAACTAGGGGGCGCACTCTTCGAGGGGCGACTTGTATTATAACTGAGGAAAGGGGTAACTAGTTGAAGTTAGCTACATCCAATTGGACTTTTTCTGTAATATTGAAGATGTTTCATAGCTTATCTAAGCCACTTCTTATCAGCTGCAGGGAAATGGGGAAAGACGAGATACCCCAACATTTGTATCCCCACAGGTAGCACAGACAGCTTAAACCAATCACCAAGGCAGATGCTGACTGCCCAAGAACAGACTGAGAGGTATGAAAGTTGTAGAAGCACCCAGTTCTAGTTGCCGTATTTATCTGCGTATAACACGCACATTCATTTTAAGAGGGAGGTTTCAGGGGAAATACAGGCCATCAATGCAGCAACCACGCCATTGCCATCAATGCAGCAGCCACACCATTGCCTTCCAATGCAGCAGCCTCACCATTGCCTTCAATGCAGCAGCCTCGCCATTGCCAGCAATGCAGCAACCACACTATTGCCATCAATGCAGCAGCCACACCATTGCCTTCAATGCAGCAGCCTCACCATTGCCTTCAATGCAGCAGCCTCACCATTGCCATCAATGCAGCAGCCACACCATTGCCTTCCATGCAGCAGCCTCACCATTGCCATCAATGCAGCAACCACACCATTGCCTTCCATGCAGCAGCCTCACAATTGCTATCAATGCAGCAACCACACCATTGCCTTCAATGCAGCAGTCTCACCATTGCCTTCAATGCAGCAGCCTCACCATTGCCATCAATGCAGCAGCCACACCATTGCCATCAATGCAGCAGCCACACCATTGCCTTCAATGCAGCAGCCTCACCATTGCCTTCAATGCAGCAGCCTCGCCATTGCCAGCAATGCAGCAACCACACTATTGCCATCAATGCAGCAGCCACACCATTGCCTTCAATGCAGCAGCCTCACCATTGCCTTCAATGCAGCAGCCTCACCATTGCCATCAATGCAGCAGCCACACCATTGCCTTCCATGCAGCAGCCTCACCATTGCCATCAATGCAGCAACCACACCATTGCCTTCCATGCAGCAGCCTCACAATTGCTATCAATGCAGCAACCACACCATTGCCTTCAATGCAGCAGTCTCACCATTGCCTTCAATGCAGCAGCCTCACCATTGCCATCAATGCAGCAGCCACACCATTGCCATCAATGCAGCAGCCACATCATTGCCTTCAATGCAGCAGCCTCACCATTGCCTTCAATGCAGCAGCCTCACCATTGCCATCAATGCAGCAGCCACACCATTGCCTTCCATGCAGCAGCCTCACCATTGCCATCAATGCAGCAACCACACCATTGCCTTCAATGCTGCGACCTCACCATTGCCATCAATGCAGCAGCCTCACCATTGCCATCAATGCAGCAGCCTCACCATTGCCATCAATGCAGCAGCCACATCATTGCCTTCCATGCAGCAGCCTCACCATTGCCATCAATGCAGCAACCACACTATTGCCATCAATGCAGCAGCCACACCATTGCCTTCAATTCAGCAGCCTCACCATTGCCTTTAATGCAGCAGCCTCACCATTGCCTTCAATGCAGCAGCCTCACCGTTGCCATCAGTGCAGCAGCCTCACCATTGCCTTCAATGCAGCAGCCTCACCATTGCCTTCAATGCAGCAGCCTCACCGTTGCCATCAGTGCAGCAGCCTCACCATTGCCTTCAATGCAGCAGCCTCACCATTGCCATCAATGCAGCAGCCACATCATTGCCTTCCATGCAGCAGCCTCACCATTACCATCAATGCAGCAACCACACCATTGCCTTCAATGCAGCAGCCCCACCATTGCCTTCAATGCAGCAGCCTCACCATTGCCTTCAATGCAGCAGCCTCACCATTGCCTTCAATGAAGCAGCATCACCATTGCCATTAGTGCAGCCTGATCAATGCCCATCTGCAGCCTAGAGGGGACAGGGAGGGGGGCGGGATGACAGATTACATACAGTGAGAATCTCCTATTATAGACAGAACAGTGGTCCAATGGTGGCCCAGGAGATGGGACTTCCTATTACAGAGGCTGCCAAGTAAACAGGAGATTCTCACTGTATGTAATCTGACGCCGCTCATCCTGCTCAATACTTGAAGTATTGGCATATAACACGCACATGCTATTTGCACTCAATTTTAATGGTGAAAAAGTGTGTGTTATACGCCAATAAATACAGTATATATTTCCATGTTTGGTGCCAGGGGGGTCTGCATGTGCCCTGAGCACGGCACCCTGAGCCCACCCACTTGTGTGACAATAGCAAAGTAATATTCGCTATTGTCTTCTTGATTCTCCTCCCCGGCCAATCAGAAAGAAGTTCCTGTGACCTGATTGGCCAGGGAGTCTCAGGACACACCACACTTCCTGTTTGCCCCCAGAGAGAGAATCAATGGCCTGGCTCTTCATTCTACCTAACTCCAAAGGTAATGCCCTGATCACCGCCATCCCGTCTCCCGCGCGGGGGAGGTTTGATCGCCGCATTTCTGCCCGTCTCCCGCGGGTGGCGCGGGGGTGGTGTTTTTTCAATTGCCACATTCGTGTTTGTCTCCGGTGGGGTGTGCATTCACCGTATTGCCGGCCCTCTCCCTTGGGGTGGGGGGTTTGGTGTTAGTTTGCTACCCCCCCCCCCCCCAATATATTAAGCACCATGCCTCTACTGCATCTGTGGGAGAATTGTCTCTTTGTTATCAAAAACATGTTACTGCATGTAGTGCTTTATGTGACGATGAGATGGGGTACGGTATCAGTTAGTATAAATTGTGAGTTCCATCTGTGAAGGGTTGACTATATATCTGGATAAAGTAGTCAGTCACATATGATATTATTATGGGAAAATATTAATTCTTTATGTGAAATTGTAGGCCCTTACCCTGACATGGATCCTCATTATCTGTGGGCCATGCTGGCCACTTGTGCTGATGTAAGACTCATTTATGTGTTGTGTCTTTTTTGTGTTGTTACTTGACACGTGTCATGCTTATACTATGTAGAAAATTTAAATAAAAAGAATTAAAAAACAAAGCAAAAAAAAATCCCAGTGGTGATCAAATACAACCAAAAAAAAGCTCTATTTGTGTGAAAAAAATGATATAAATTTCATGCGGATATAGTGTTACATGACCGTGCAATTGCCAGTAGCACAGTGCCAAATAGCAAAATATGGCCTGGAAAACCTTCCGGAGCTCAAGTGGTTAAGGTGACTTTTCTGTACCATTTCCTAGATGCAAACGCATTTATTGTCGGGCACAATTTAAATTCCGGAAATTACAAATGTAATATTTAGTTATGGCAACAAGCTGCAGGTGCAAACTTCACGAAAGGTGTTTGTGGTTGCTGAAACCACATTAAAACTTTTTTTGAAGTCTCGTTACTTTTAAGGACCAAACAATAAATAAGTCAAAACCCTATGCAGAGCAATAAAGGGCACAACAACCAGTTGGAAATGAGCCTTATTCCGATCAACTGATAGAAGTGCAAATCTGATGTTAATAGGAAAGAATTCCCATATTGCCGGAAAAATCTTTTTGGTGGATACAAATTTTTGTGATCAAAGTTAATATGTTAAAAACAAAACCATTGTTCTCTTCTGCCACCTGCTGGCCATGACTTGAATTACACAGCCTCACTTTTCTATACATTTTCTATGCAATATATATTTATGCAATAAATAATCGCATGAAAACATATGAAAAAATATGCTCCTCCGGGACAGTCTATGAGAATAGCCACAATGACACAGTTGTGTTTAAGCACTTTTAACCACTTCAGCCCCGGAAAGGATTTACCCACTTCCTGACCAGGCCATTTTTTTTGCAATACGGCACTGCGTTGTTTTAACTGACAATTGCACGGTCGTGCGACGTACACCAACAAGATTTATGTATTTTTTTCCCCACAAATAGACCTTTCTTTTGGGGGTATTTAATCACCTCTGCAGTTTTTATTTTTTCCGTTATAAACAAAAAAAGACAATTTTCAAAAAAAAGACAATATTTTTGACTTTTTGCTATAATGAATATCCAATAAATAAATAAATAAACTATTTTTTTTCCTCAATTTAGGCTGATATGTATTCTTCTACATATTTTTGGTAAAATAAATTGTAATAAGCGTAAAAAAACTCTCTGAGGATCTCAAAAAAAAGAATTGTTGCTCTACATAAAGATGCAATAGGCTATAAGAAGATTGCCAAGACCCTGAAACTGAGCTGCAGCCCGGTGGCCAAGACCATACAGGGGTTTAACAGGACAGATTCCACTCAGAACAGGCCTCGCCATGGTCCACCAAAGAAGTTGAGTGCACATACTCAGCATCATATCCAGAGGTTGTCTTTGGGAAATAGACATATGAGTGCTGCCAGCATTGCTGCAGAGGTTGAAGGGGTGGGTGGGGGGGGTCAGCCTGTCAGTGCTCAGACCATACGCCGCACACTGCATGAAATTGGTCTGCATGGCTGTCGTCCCAGAAGGAAGCCTCTTCTAAAGATGATGGACAAGAAAGCCCGCAGTTTGCTGAAGACAAGCAGACTAAGGACCCTTAATTACTGGAACCATGTCCTGTGGTCTGTTGAGACCAAGATAAACTTATTTGGTTCAGATGGTGTCAAGCGTGTGTGGCGGCAACAAGGTGAGGAGTACAAAGACAAGTGTGTCTTACCTAAAGTCAAGCATGGTGGTAGGAGTGTCATGGTCTGGGGCTACATGAGTGCATTGAGGGAACCATGAATGTCAACATGTACTGTGACATACTGAAGCAGAGCATTATCCCCTCCCTTCGGAGACTGGGCCGCAGGGCAGGATTCCAACATGATAACGATCCCAAACACACGTCCAAGATGACCACTGCCTTGCTAAAGAAGCTGAGGGTAAAGGTGATGGACTGGCCAAGTATGTCTCCAAACCTAAACCCTATTGAGCATCTGTGGAGCATCATCAAACGGAAGGTGGAGAAGTACAAGGTCTCTAACATCCACCAGCTCTGTGATGTCGTCGTGGAGGAGTGGAAAGAGGACTCCAGTGGCAACCTGTGAAGCTCTGGTGAACTCCATGCCCAATAGGGTTAAGGCAGTGCTGTAAAATAATGGTGGACACACAAAATATTGACGCTTTGGGCCCAATTTGGAAATTTTCACTTAGGGGTGTACTCACTTTTGTTGCCAGCGGTTTAGACATTAATGGCTGTGTGTTGAGTTATTTTGAGGGGACAGCAAATTTACACTGTTATACAAGCTGTACACTTACTACTTTACATTGTAGCAAAGAGTCATTTCTTCAGTGTTGTCACATGAAAAGATAATACATTTTTACAAAAATGTGAAGGGTGTACTTACTTTTGTGAGATACTGTATTTATGGAATTTTTATTATATTTTGACATGTTTGACACTTTTCGGGACTATTGACATTCATATAGTGATCAGTGCTATAAAAATGCACGGAATACTGTGTAGATGTCACTGGCTGGGGAAGGGGGTTAACAGTAGGGGGCGATCAAGTGGTTAAATGTGTTCCCTTGGTGGTGTTTCTAACTGTGGGGGGGGGGGGGGGAGGAGAGGAGACTGACTGGAGGAGGAGAGAGATCGCTGTTCCTGATCACTAGGAACAGCAGATCTCTCTCTACTCCCCTGTCAGAACGGGGATTTGTCTGTTTACATTCACAGATCCCCGTTCTGTCTCTCTGTGGCGCGATCGCGGGTGGCCAGCGGCTATCGTGGCCGCAGGCTACATGCATCGGCTCCATTGTAGCGCTGCAGGTGCACGCCCGCACCACCCACAGCTCTTAAAGGGACCGACGTACACCTACGGTGGTTTGTGCATTGGTGCCAACCTGTCGCCGTGTAACGATGGCGGCTGGTCCGCAACAGGTTAATGCAGTTATAGTCATTTGGTTAGCCAATTCTGCCAACCCAGCCAATATTATACTCACTTGTATACAATACAGGATGATATCATTTTCATGGTGACTTTGACAATTATCTGTGATGCAGAGGAGGCCGCACAGTCATTATGTTGCTGGATTGGGGACATCTTACCATCTATTCATCATAATGCTTGCAATGGCAAGTGCTCACTGGTCAGTGAGATCATGTGAGCAATGACAAGTGTATTTTTTTTTGGGGGCCCATCTACTGGAAGAAGAAGCCTAAAATGCATTTGTGCTTGTCCTGACCAATGAGCCCTTGGCATTGCCAGTATTATGATGGATACTCACTCCGGGGCTGTGTATTGCGGTGTATGGTATATGGACTGTTACACTGGCAAAAGCAGGGGAATCACAGCCACCCTGTGTAGCAGAGTCCAGAGGGCTGGCTAGGAAATTTGCTCCAAGGGGCGGAGCGAAATGCATTTGGGGCGTGGCCTGGCTGGAGTCCAGGCTGAGGCTGCCATTCACCTTACCATGGATCTGCTTCATGATGTGCAGCTTATGGATATTTTCCTAGGATATATGAAGTTTTATTTTTTGTGACTTTACCCTGGTTCTAAAAGCAGAAGGATTTTTTTTTAACTTTAAACTGATATTAAAGGCAATTTTTTTTTTTTTTTAAGTAACAAACATAGCATACTTACCTGCTCTGTGTAATGATTTTGCAGAGAGCAGCCCAGATTCTCTTCTTCTTGGGTGTCCCACCAGCGCTCCTGGCCCCTTCCTCCTGCTAAGTGCCACCAGAGCAAGCAACTTGCTATGGGGGCACCCAAGCAGGCTCACTCCTGAGCCACTGTTCTGTGTGTCCATTCACAAACAGTGCTGCAGCTCGGCCCACCCCCCCATTGGCTTAGTGGTTGTGATTGACAGCAACGGGAGCTAATGGCTCCTGTTGCTCTCTCAGCCAATGATGAAGCAAAGTCCCCAGAGAGCTGAGGCTCTTGTGCACATCCCTGATTGGGGTGGGGTTCACATAAGTATTATGAGGGGGGCTGCTGCACAAATATTTTTTAACCTTCATACATAGAATGTATGAAGGTTAAAAACCTTGTGCCTTTACAACCACTTTAATGCATTCTATGCATTAGGGCAATGCATTGCACCAGCAGTGCACTGATCTTGATTGCGATGCTCTGCAGGTTTAATTGCAAAAAATTTATAAATGCACTTTTTTTTTTCTTTTGCACTATGGGTGCATTTATTAACCGCTTCAGCACCCGGGGGGGTCTACCCCCTTTCTGACCAGAGCACTTTTTGTGATTCGGCACTGCGTCGCTTTAACTGACAATAGCACGATGTTGCACCTGAACAAAAGTAACGTCCTTTTTTTACCACAAATAGAGCTTTCTTTTGGTGGTATTTGATCACCTCTGTGGTTTTTACTTTTTGCGATATAAACAAAAAAAAAGCGTACATTTTTAAAAAAAACGCATTCTTTTTAACATTTGCTATAATAAAAAGCCCCCAAAAATATATAAAAACATTTTTTTTTCCTAATTTTAGACCGATATGTATTTTTCTACATATTTTTGGTAAAAAAAAAAGTTGCAATAACATATATATTGATTGGTTTGCGCAAAAGTTATAGCGTCTACAAAATACGGGAAATATTTATGGCATTTTTATGAATTTTTTTTTTATTAGTAATGGCGGCAATCTGCGATTTTTATCGGGACTGCTACATTTTAGCGGACACATCGGACACTTTTGACACTATTTTGGGACAATTGTCATTTATACAGCGATCAGAGATATAAAAATGCACTGATTACTGTGTAAATGACACTGACAGTGAAGGGGTTAAACACTAAGGGGTGATGAAGGAGTTAAGTGTGTCCTAGGGAGTGATTATAACTGTAGGGGGGTGGGCTTCAAGTCACATGACGGTGATCACTGCTCCCGATGACAAGGAGCGGTGATCACTGTCATATCACAAGACAGAACAGGGAAATGCCTTGTTTACATAGGCACTTCCCATGTTCTGAGGCTCGGTGACACGATTGTCGGGAGACCGGAGGACATCAAGTCCGCCGGTCCTGTGGGCATGGTCATGCTGCCAACCCCGGCTCTTAAAAGGGACCTACAGGTGCGCCCATTTGCCCACCGCTGCCATTGTGCCGACGTATATATCGGCGTGCGGCAGTCGGCAAGTGGTTAATTTATATGCCTTTAAGATCTGAGCACATTTCTGGCATACCAGCCAATATTTTTCTGTGCCCACAGGGCACGTAAAAGGACAAAACACGGGGTAAAGTGCATGCATTAGATAGATATCTAATGTATAATGTATACATACATCTAATGTTTTTGCTGGGAAAATTTTGCATGCAGTGCCTCCCTTATACTTACCTGAGCCTGATCTTGATCCAGCAATGTGCATGAGAGCAGAAGCTTTCTCGGGTTTTCTCCCTCTTCGTTGGCACAGACCCAACTGCAGCCATTGGCTCCTACTGCTGTCAATCACAGCCAGTGAGGAGAGAGTGGGGGGCGGGGCCGAGCTGTGATTGGAAACGAGCACGCATGAGTGCCCCCATGGCTTGCGACGGGGGAACTCGGCAGGGGGGAGGAGCCAGGAGTGCCAGTGGGGGACATGAAAAGAGGATGATTGGGGCTGCTCTGTGTAAAACCATTACACAGAGCAGGTAAGTATAAAAAATAAAAACAGTTCCTTTCCAATCACTTTAAGCAGGACCCTTGCTCTAAATGAATACACATCTGTCATCCTGAAATGTATACATAGAAAGATGAATATATTGACGCGCCTTCCAAAAAGTGCTGTCAACTTTGACCAATAAAAAAATGACATGCCATTGTGTGTATGTCATGAGGCCGGGGCTGCAATGTGAACACACAGAAACATACACACACCTATTGTGTAGTGCCGAGCGCAGACTGCACAGGAAGTGGCTGACTCTTTGTATAGGAGAAGAGCGACAAAAACCCCCTCGCAGCCTCAGACACAGCCTGAGCCAGCAAGCCTGGCGGCTGCGAGAGACGGAGCGGACCCCGTAAGTCCCAGAGACCGCACAACCACAGCGGGGGAGAGAGAGAGCGGAGAGCGTGCGAGGTGACTGAGCGAGGACTCCCTGTCGAAAAGGTTAGGATGCTGTAAGTATTGCAGAAGAAAACGCATTGCCAAAACTATTTCCTGATCTGCAAACTTTTTTCAGTCCAGATAACGAAGTCGGGGGGGGGGGGGGGATCAGAATTACAGCCAGGCGATTGAATTTTCAAAAGAGGTGATGGCACCCACCATAGTTCACTTTATTGTGTATGTCGAGGCAAACCCCCCCCCCCCCCCCAAAAAAAAAAACAGCATATGTCCGCAATGTATGTACATTTCCCCGTGTTTTATCCCTTTAATGAGAAGAATATCTTTGCATCTGCCAGAAATATGCTGAATTAAAAGCCTGTGCTTTACACCCACGTTGCGCTGATCATGGTTGCAATGCTCTGCAGACTTCAAAGCAAAAACATGAATAAATGCACCCAGATTGCAAAAAAGAAAACGTGCATTGATTTTTTTTTTTTGCATTGAAGACCGCAGAGCATTTACATTATGATCAGTGCATTGTGGGTGCAATGCATAGACTCTTGCACACTATTCCCCCTGCTCCTGCTCCTCCTGCTCATTTCAATTATGATCAGTGCATTGTGGGTGCAAAGCATAGACTCCTGCACACTATTCCCCCTGCTCCTGCTCCTCCTGCTCGTTTCAGTTATGATCAGTGCATTGTCGATGCAAAGCATAGGCTCCTGCACGCTATTCCCCCTGCTCCTGCTCATTTCAATTATGATCAGTGCATTGTAGGTGCAAAGCATAAGCTCCTGCACACTATTCCTCCTGCTCCTGTTCCTCCTGCTCATTTCAATTATGATGAGTGCATTGTCGATGCAAAGCATTGGCTCCTGCACGCTATTCCCCCTGCTCCTGCTCATTTCAATTATGATCAGTGCATTGTAGGTGCAAAGCATAAGCTCCTGCATGCTATTCCCCCTGCTCCTGCTTATTTCAGTTATGATCAGTGCATTTATTGGTGCAAAGTATAGGCTCCTGCACACTATTCCTCCTGCTCCTACTCCTCCTGCTCATTTCAATTATGATCAGTATATTGTGGGTGCA